>NW_026289381.1:212500-246753 GCF_023373465.1 Oncorhynchus keta
ATGTGAATATGCAGGGACATGTGAATATACAGGGACATGTGAATATGCAGGGACATGTGAATATACAGGGACACACGTGAATATGCAGGGACATGTGAATATACAGGGACATGTGAATATACAGGGACATGTGAATATGCAGGGACACGTGAATATGCAGGGACATGTGAATAGGCAGGACATGTGAATATGCAGGGACATGTGAATATACAGGGACACACGTGAATATGCAGGGACATGTGAATATACAGGGACATGTGAATATGCAGGGACATGTGAATATGCAGGGACATGTGAATATGCAGGGACATGTGAATATGCAGGACACATGTGAATATGCAGGGACATGTGAATATGCAGGGACACGTGAATATGCAGGGACATGTGAATATGCAGGGACATGTGAATATGCAGGGACATGTGAATATGCAGGACACATGTGAATATGCAGGGACATGTGAATATACAGGGACATGTGAATATGCAGGGACATGTGAATATACAGGGACATGAATATGCAGGGAATATACAGGGACATGTGAATATGCAGGGACATGTGAATATGCAGGGACATGTGAATATACAGGGACATGTGAATATGCAGGGACATGTGAATATGCAGGGACAGGGACATTGACATGTGAATAGCAGGGACATGTGAATATGCAGGGACATGTGAATATGCAGGGACATGTGAATATGCATACACATGTGAATATGCAGGACACATGTGAATATGCAGGGACATGTGAATATACAGGGACATGTGAATATGCAGGGACATGTGAATATGCAGGGACATGTGAATATGCAGGGACATGTGAAATGCAGGGACATCAGGGACATGTGAATATGCAGGGACATGTGAATATGCAGGGACATGTGAATATGCAGGGACATGTGACATGTGAATATGCAGGACATGTGAATATGCAGGGACATGTGAATATACAGGGACATGTGAATATGCAGGGACATGTGAATATGCAGGGACATGTGAATATGCAGTGAATATGCAGGGACATGTGAATA
This sequence comes from Oncorhynchus keta, assembly GCF_023373465.1. Taxonomy (NCBI): domain Eukaryota; kingdom Metazoa; phylum Chordata; class Actinopteri; order Salmoniformes; family Salmonidae; genus Oncorhynchus; species Oncorhynchus keta. The sequence continues at coordinate 213,533 of NW_026289381.1, forward strand.
TGCAGGGACATGTGAATATGCAGGGACATGTGAATATGCAGGGACATGTGAATATGCAGGGACATGTGAATATGCAGGGACATGTGAATATGCAGGGACATGTGAATATGCAGGAGACATGTGAATATGCAGGGACATGTGAATATGCAGGGACATGTGAATATGCAGGGACATGTGAATATGCAGGGACACGTGAATATGCAGGACACATGTGAATATGCAGGGACATGTGAATATACAGGGACATGTGAATATGCAGGGACATGTGAATATGTAAGGACATGTGAATATACAGGGACATGTGAATATGCAGGGACATGTGAATATGTAAGGACATGTGAATATGCAGGGACATGTGAATATGCAGGGACACGTGAATATACAGGGACACGTGAATATACAGGGACATGTGAATATGCAGGGACATGTGAATATGCAGGAGACATGTGAATATGCAGGGACATGTGAATATGCAGGAGACATGTGAATATGCAGGGACATGTGAATATGCAGGGACATGTGAATATGCAGGGACATGTGAATATGCAGGGACATGTGAATATGCAGGGACAGGAATATGCACATGTGAATATGCAGGGACATGTGAATATGCAGGGACATGTGAATATGCAGGGTGAATATGCAGGGACATGTGAATATGCAGGGACATGTGAATATGCAGGGACATGTGAATATACAGGGACATGTGAATATGCAGGGACATGTGAATATGCAGGGACATGTGAATATGCAGGGACATGTGAATATGCAGGGACATGTGAATATACAGGGACATGTGAATATACAGGGACATGTGAACATGTGAATATGCAGGGACATGTGAATATGCAGGGACATGTGAATATGCAGGGACATGTGAATAAACAGGGACATGTGAATATACAGGGACATGTGAATATGCCACACATGTGAATATGCAGGACATGTGAATATGCAGGGACATGTGAATATGCAGGGACATGTGAATATGCAGGGACACGTGAATATGCAGGGACATGTGAATATGCAGGGACATGTGAATATGCAGGGACATGTGAATATGCAGGGACATGTGAATATGCAGGGACATGTGAATATGCAGGGACATGTGAATATGCAGGGACATGTGAATATGCAGGGACATGTGAATATGCAGGGACATGTGAATATGCAGGGACATGTGAATATGCAGGGACATGTGAATATACAGGGACATGTGAATATGCAGGGACATGTGAATATGCAGGGACATGTGAATATGCAGGGACATGTGAATATGCAGGACATGTGAATATGCAGGGACATGTGAATACAGGGACATGTGAATATGCAGGACACATGTGAATATGCAGGGACATGTGAATATGCAGGGACATGTGGCAGGGACATGTGAATATGCAGGGACATGTGAATATGCAGGACACATGTGAATATGCAGGGACATGTGAATATGCAGGGACATGTGAATATGCAGGGACATGTGAATATGCAGGGACATGTGAATATGCAGGGACAGGGACATGTGAATATGCAGGGACATGTGAATATGCAGGGACATGTGAATATGCAGGGACATGTGAATATGCAGGGACATGTGAATATACAGGGACATGTGAATATGCAGGACATGTGAATATGCAGGGACATGTGAATATGCAGGGACATGTGAATATACAGGGACATGTGAATATGCAGGGACATGTGAATATACAGGGACATGTGAATATGCAGGGACATGTGAATATGCAGGGACATGTGAATATGCAGGGGACATGTGGCAGGGACATGTGAATATGCAGGGACATGTGAATATACAGGGACATGTGAATATGCAGGGACATGTGAATATACAGGGACATGTGAATATGCAGGGACATGTGAATATGCAGGGACATGTGAATATGCAGGGACATGTGAATATGCAGGGACATGTGAATATGCAGGGACATGTGAATATGCAGGGACATGTGAATATGCAGGACATGTGAATATGCAGGGACATGTGAATATGCAGGGACACAGGGACATGTGAATATGCAGGGACATGTGAATATGCAGGGACATGTGAATATGCAGGGACATACAGGGACATGTGAATATGCAGGGACATGTGAATATGCAGGGACATGTGAATATGCATGTGAATATGCAGGGACATGTGAATATGCAGGGACACAGGGTGAATATGCAGGGACATGTGAATATGCAGGGACATGTGGGACACGTGAATATGCAGGGACATGTGAATATGCAGGGACATGTGAATATGCAGGGACACGTGAATATGCAGGGACATGTGAATATGCAGGGACATGTGAATATGCAGGGACATGTGAATATGCAGGGACATGTGAATATGCAGGGACATGTGAATATGCAGGGACATGTGAATATGCAGGGACATGTGAATATGCAGGGACATGTGATAATATGCAGGGACATGTGAATATGCAGGGACATGTGAATATGCAGGGAATGTATATGCAGGGACATGTGAATATGCAGGGACATGTGAATATGCAGGGACAGGAATATGCAGGGACATGTGAATATACAGGGACAGGGACATGTGAATATGCAGGGACATGTGAATATGCAGGGACATGTGAATATGACATGTGAATATGCAGGGACATGTGAATATGCAGGGACATGTGAATATGCAGGGACATGTGAATATACAGGACATGTGAATATGCAGGGACATGTGAATATGCAGGGACATGTGAATATGCAGGGACATGTGAATATGCAGGGACATGTGAATATACAGGGACATGTGAATATGCAGGGACATGTGAATATGCAGGGACATGTGAATATATGCAGGGACATGTGAATATGCAGGGACATGTGAATATGCAGGGACATGTGAATATGCAGGGACATGTGAATATGCAGGGACATGTGAATATGCAGGGACATGTGAATATGCAGGGACAGGGACATGTGAATATGCAGGGACATGTGAATATGCAGGGACATGTGAATATGCAGGGACACATGTGACATGTGAATGCAGGGACATGTGAATATACAGGGACATGTGAATATGCAGGGACATGTGAATATGCAGGGACATGTGAATATACAGGGACATGTGAATATACAGGGACATGTGAATATACAGGGACATGTGAATATGCAGGGACATGTGAATATGCAGGGACATGTGAATATACAGGGACATGTGAATATACAGGGACATGTGAATATGCAGGGACATGTGAATATGCAGGGACATGTGAATATGCAGGGACATGTGAATATACAGGGACATGTGAATATACAGGGACATGTGAATATGCAGGGACATGTGAATATGCAGGGACATGTGAATATACAGGGACATGTGAATTGCTATTATCCAATTGTTCGTCTAGATACTGTATGTAAAATATAGTGAATATAAATATTGACACCAACCTGTCCTTGAATGAGGCCTCACCTGTAGAGCACATTTTCATGTTGACGCCAATGAATTTGGTCAATATTTAGCAAACCAAACATTGTTTGGAGTTTTAACAATCCCATTTGTAAATACTGATCTGACCTTGCTTTTGTAAACAGGAATAGGTTGTAGAAACTCATTTACAATCAATTCCCTTCTGACAGTACTCAAACATCACAGTCAGGTAGAGTGTTAAATGAACGGGACACGTCGCTGTTTCAGGTGCAGACGCCACTGAGCCTAATGAGACTTTATTTTAAATTACTCAGTAAACTCGTCAAGCTCGTGAATTAATGTAATGAATGCACATCGCTATTCATTTATTGATTTATTCTGAAGTGTCCCTGTTGGCGATGAAAGTATGAAAATACCCGTGGTGTTAAAACAGTGGTTGGTCTTAAATTGCTGTAACGTGTGCACTGGGAGTCAGGAAGCAAGTTCAGGGAGTGAATAATTTAATAAATGAACGAAACATTACACATAAACAAGAAACACGAACAACGCACAGACAGGAAACTGATACAGAAACAATAACGTCTGGGGAAGTAACCGAAGGGAGGGACATATATAGGGAAGGAACCAAAGGGAGGGACATATATAGGGAAGGAACCAATGGGAGGGACATATATAGGGAAGGAACCAAAGGGAGGGACATATATAGGGAAGGAACCAATGGGAGAGACATATATAGGGAAGGAACCGAAGGGAGGGACATATATAGGGAAGGAACCAATGGGAGGGACATATATAGGGAAGGAACCAATGGGAGGGACATATATAGGGAAGGAACCAATGGGAGGGACATAAATAGGGAACCAAAGGGAGGGACATATATAGGGAAGGAACCAATGGGAGTGACATATATAGGGAAGGAACCAATGGGAGGGACATAAAATAGGGAAGGAACCAAAGGGAGGGACATAAAGGGAAGGAACCAAAGGGAGGGACATATATAGGGAAGGAACCAAAGGGGTGATAGGAAGGAAGAACCAAAGGGAGGGACATATATAGGGAAGGAACCAAAGGGAGGGACATATATAGGGAAGGAACCAAAGGGAGGGACATATATAGGGAAGTAACCAATGGGTGGGACACAAATTGGGAAGGAACCAATGGGTGGGACATAAATAGGGAAGGAACCACAGGGAGGGACATATATAGGGAAGGAACCAAAGGGAGGGACATATATAGGGAAGGAACCAATGGGAGGGACATATATAGGGAAGGAAGAAACCGGAAGGGAGGGACATATATAGGGAAGGAACCAATGGGAGGGACATATATAGGGAAGGAACCAAAGGAACATATATAGGGAAGGAAGAAACCGGAAGGGAGGGACATATATAGGGAAGGAACCAATGGGAGGGACATATATAGGGAAGGAACCAAAGGGAGGGACATATATAGGGAAGGAACCAAAGGGAGGGACATATATAGGGAAGGAACCAAAGGGAGAGACATATATAGGGAAGGAACCAATGGGAGGGACATATATAGGGAAGGAACCAAAGGGAGGGACATATATAGGGAAGGAACCAATGGGAGGGACATATATAGGGAAGGAACCAAAGGGAGGGACATATATAGGGAAGGTAATCAGGCAGGTGATGGAGTCCAGGTGAGTCTGATGACGCGCGTAACGATGGTGACAGGTGTGCGCCATAACGAGCAGCCTGGTGACCTAGAGCGCCGGAGAGGGAGTATATGTGACAGTACCCTCTCCCCAACGCAAGGCTCCAGCCACAGCACGCCAGGCCAAAGGGACGATCCTTGGGATCAGGAGCGGACCGGTCACCTCTGTTGAGGCGCAGGAACCTGTCGAACTGGCTGAGGTGCGGGAGCCTGGCGACCTAGAGTGCCGGAGAGGGAGTAGATGTGACAGTACCCCATGCCTGGCGCGCAGCTACAGCCGCAGGACACCGACCAAGGGGACGATCCCGGGGATCAGGAGCGGACCAGTCGTGGCCTGACGAGCCAGCCGAGGCGTAGAAGCCCTATGAGACAGCAGATGTGTGAGAGTTCGACGAACCGACAGAGGCTTGAGAGTCCAACGAGCCGGCTGAGGCGTGAGAGTTCGACGAACCGACAGAGGCGTGAGAGCCCGACGAGCCGGCTGAGGCGTGAGAGCCCGACGAGCCAGTTGAGGCGTGAGAGTTCAACGAACCGACAGAGGCTTGAGAGTCCAACGGGCCGGCTGAGGCGTGAGAGTTCGACGAACCGGCTGAAGCACGAGAGCCCGACAAACCGACTGAGGCGTGAGAGCCCAACGAGCCAGCTGAGGCGTGAGAGCCCGACGAGCCGGCAGAGGCGTGAGAGCCCGACGAGCCGGCTGAGGCGTGAGAGCCCAACAAACTGGCTGAAGCGTGAGGCAGCAAGTTCAGGGAGTGAATGATTTAATAAAATGAATGCAACATAATACAAAACAAGAAACCCGAACAACGCACAGACAGGGACAAACTGAGTAAAGGCTCATGGGAGAGAAATCCTTTCGTACCTCTGTTCTCCAACCACGACCCCTGAACTCCCGGCAGACATCGATGATTAAATATTATTTTCTGTTTCCATTTTTTAAACATTTTTTATAATATGTTTATTATTTTCCAATAGAAAAAGAAGACAGAGATACAAACATGGACATTCATTGAGGTGTTGAATGGGATGATGGCACATTTAGAGGACGAAACTAAACTTAACTCACATATACAAAAATAACAAATAAATCCTATTAGGTGGTACATATTATAAGAAGACAGCATACAGTCATTACAAGCAGTGTAGTTAAACCCCCAAATAAATATTGAGTGGAGGAGTACAGCACAGAGTAGCAGCACATCATCAGCCCAGTATCTGCTGCCATAGTTTGTAAAACACTGGACTTCTATTGGAGGTATTGTATAGAATCTTTACTATATGTATTACATTCCTTAAATCCCGTAACCACATTTCAAAAGTAGGTAGAGTCTCCAATTTCCAAAATGGCAATATGAGCCTAAGAGTACAAAGCGAGACAGCCTTCCCTTCCTGGTTATTCCCATCAACTGTACCAAACAGAGCGATTAACGAGTCTGGGGTTATAACTATATCAAAGGCTTTAGATAAGTCATCAAAAATGAGAGCCCCCAGTAAGCATGTAACTTAGGACATGTCCAGAATAAGTGGGTCAACGTCCCCTCATCCTGCTTGCACCTCTCACACAGTGGTGAGGTGTCTGGGAATATTTGATGCAGTTTTACTTTTGAGTGGTGTAACCTGTGTATCACCTTAAACTGTACAAGGTTGTGTCTGGCATTCACTGAACTGTGGTTTATATTCATGAGAGCTTCTACCCAGTCCTCATCTTAGAGCTTCTACCCAGTCCTCATCTTAGAGCTTCTACCCAGTCCTCATCTGAGAGCTCTACCCAGTCTCATCTGAGAGCTTCTACCCAGTCCTCATCTGAGAGCTTCTAGCCAGTCCTCATCTGAGAACTTCTACCCAGTCCTCATCTGAGAGCTCTAACCAGTCTTCATCTGAGAGCTTCTACCCAGTCCTCATCTGAGAGCTTCTAGCCAGTCCTCATCTGAAGAACTTCTACCCAGTCCTCATCTGAGAGCTCTACCCAGTCCTCATCTGAGAGATTCTACCCAGTCCTCATCTGAGAGCTTCTACCCAGTCCTCATCCAGTCCTACCCAGTCCTCTGAGAGCTTCTACCCAGTCCTCATCTGAGAGCTTCTACCCAGTCCTCATCTGAGAGCTTCTACCCAGTCCTCATCTGAGAGCTTCTACCCAGTCCTCATGTCAGAGCTTCTACCCAGTCCTCATCTGAGAGCTTCTACCCAGTCCTCATCTGAGAGCTTCTACCCAGTCCTCATCTGAGAGCTCTACCCAGTCCTCATCTGAGATACCCAGTCCTCATCAGAGCTTCTACCCAGTCCTCATCTGAGAGCTTCTACCCAGTCCTCATCTGAGAGCTTCTACCCAGTCCTCATCTGAGAGCTTCTACCCAGTCCTCATCTGAGAGCTTCTACCCAGTCCTCATCTGAGAGCTTCTACCCAGTCCTCATCTGAGAGCTTCTACCCAGTCCTCATCTGAGAGCTTCTACCCAGTCCTCATCTGAGAGCTTCTACCCAGTCCTCATCTGAGAGCTTCTACCCAGTCCTCATCTGAGATTTCTGAACCAAGTTCTTGTTCCCAAGCCCTTGTAATATGTCTGTGGATACCTCTATGTGGGCCTCATACAGTGTAGAGACCGACCCTTTTGAATGGGGTTTGGCAAGGATCAGACTATCTAATGTACGATTCTTTGGCTTAATGCCACACTGTGGGATATGTGTCCTTAAGAAATTCCGTATTTGGAAGTATCTGACAAAATATGTTGCTGGCATCTTAAACTTATCCTGTAACTGTTGAAATGACGCTAAATGACCATCAATGTGTAAGTTATTGATTGTTTCATTACATTACATTTAAGTCATTTAGCAGACGCTCTTATCCAGAGCGACTTTGTGCATTCACCTTCGAGCCCCATCTCCTTCTACTGTGAAAACACCACATCATCCAATGCAGGGTGGAAAGCATGATTCTGGAAAATTGGTCTGTCAATGTATACAGTGGGTATGTTTAAGAAAATACCTCATCTGTTTCCAGATCCTAAGAGTGTGACAAACGACCGGATTAGAGTCATAAGAGTTTTTTTTTCCACATATGATGGACTATTAATGTAATGAGTTTCCTCCTCTTCTTCCGAAGAGGAGAGGCGAAACGGATCAGAGGACCAATAGCGTGGTAATTTTCCATGGTACTTCTTTAATGCTTTAAGGTACCATGAACAAACTAACAAAACAAGAAAACGTGAAAACTCAAATTACAGTCCTATCTGGTGCATACACAAAGACAGGAAACAATCACCCACAAACACACAGTGAAACCCAGGCCACTAAGTATGATTCTCAATCAGAGACAACTAATGACACCTGCCTCTGATTGAGAAATACTAGTTTAACCAAAACATAGAAAAACAAACAAGACTACCCACCCAACTCACGCCCTGACCATACTTAAACACAAAACACAGAAAATAAAGGTCAGAACGTGACAATTAACAAGTGCAGGGAGTAAAGAACGTAGACAGGAGGCCTGCTATGTCAAAAGCCATGAAGGCCTATCATTCAGACGGATCCCAGGTAAACTTTCCCTCCAGAAAGACACAATTTTCAGATTGGCAGCCCATTATATAATACAGTTTTAAAGCAAGGAAGGACAAAACTCCCCTCTAACTTGTACTTGCATAAATTATTCTTTGAAATTCTGGCTGCCTTGTTATCCCGTAAAAGTGGAATTACTATCGAATCCAGTTTCTTAAAGAAGTAGCTTTGTGGTATGAAACTGGGTAGACATTGGAAGAGGTAAAGAAACCAGGAAATAGGCAGAGTGTTCCAAAAATCTATATTTTGTTTAAGCTGATCAATTTCATGTCCCAATTCGTTTTCAGTAGCTGATCAAACGTTCTGGTCACTTCAATGCCAAGGCTTGTGAACTCAGTTCTAAATGGGGTAGATTGCAGAAAATGCATATCCACAGGCCGTGATTTCGGCATCAATTCACTTTTTTGTGCCAGTTTATCTTATAGCCAGAAAAGGAGCCAAATGTATTTATCAAGTTAAGTAAGGGGGAATAGAAGTCTTAGGCTTGGATAAAATCAAAAGAACATTGTCTGCATAGAGGGAGATTTTGTACTGTGTGTCTTTTTATCTTAATGGGAGCAATATCGTCATGTACACAAATGAGAGTAGTGAGGGGGTTCCATGGCTATAGCGAAGAGAGCAGGCGAAAGAGGGCACCCCTGTCGACAGCCTTTGAACAGTCAGAATGACTGGGACATCTCCTGATTGGTTACCACGGACGCCATTGGGTGTCCATAAATTATTCTTATCCAAATAATACATTTATTTCCAAAACCCGGAAATCCTCCAGAACAGAGATCATATACTTACTTCTACTCAATCTGATCAAACGCCTTCTCTGCATCAAGAGCTATTACCACTGCCTAAACCTTCTCTGCATCAAGCGCTATTACATCAAGAGCTATTACCACTCAACTGCCTCAACCTTCTCTGCATCAAGAGCTATTACCACTGCCTAAACCTTCTCTGCATCAAGAGCTATTACCACTGCCTAAACCTTCTCTGCATCAAGAGCTATTACCACTGCCTAAACCTTCTCTGCATCAAGAGCTATTACCACTGCCTAAACCTTCTCTGCATCAAGAGCTATTACCACTGCCTCAACCTTCTCTGCATCAAGAGCTATTACCACTGCCTCAACCTTCTCTGCATCAGAGCGCTATTACCACTGCCTCAACCTTCTCTGCATCAAGCGCTATTACCACTGCCTCAACCTTCTCTGCATCAAGAGCTATTACCACTGCCTAAACCTTCTCTGCATCAAGAGCTATTACCACTGCCTCAACCTTCTCTGCATCAAGCGCTATTACCACTGCCTCAACCTTCTCTGCATCAAGAGCTATTACCACTGCCTCAACCTTCTCTGCATCAAGAGCTATTACCACTGCCTCAACCTTCTCTGCATCAAGAGCTATTACCACTGCCTCAACCTTCTCTGCATCAAGAGCTATTACCACTGCCTCAACCTTCTCTGCATCAAGAGCTATTACCACTGCCTCAACCTTATGATCGTGATACATTACGTTGAAAAGGCGTCTTAGATTGTAGTATATATGTCGTCCCGGGATAAAACCTGTCTGTTCAGGGTGTATGACGTCAGACATAAACTCAGCAAAAGAGAAAACATCCTCTCACTGTGGTATTTTCAGCAAACTTAACATGTAAATATTTGTATGAACATAAGATTCAACAACTGAGACATAAACTGAACAAGTTCCACAGACTCGTGAATAACAGACATTGAATAATGTGTCCATGAACAAACGGAGGGGGTCAAAATCAAAAGTAACAGTCAATATCTGGTGTTGCCACCAGCTGCATTAAGGACTGCAGTGCATCTCCTCATGGACTGCACCAGATTTGCCAGTTATTGCTGTGAGATGTTACCCCACACTTCCACCAAGGCACCTGCAAGTTCCCAGACATTTCTGGGGGGAATGGCCCTAGCCCTCACCCTCCGATCCAACAGGTCCCAGACGTGCTCAATGGGATTGAGATTCGGGCTCTTCGCTGGCCATGGCAGAACACTGACATTCGTGTCTTGCAAGGAAATCACGCACAGAACGAATAGTATGGCTTTATGGCATTGTCATGCTGGAAGGTCATGTCAGGATGAGCCTGCAGGAAGGGTACCACATGAGGGAGGAGAATGTCTTCCCTGTAATACACAGCGTTGAGATTGCCTGAAATGACAAAAAGCTTAGTCCGATGATGCTGTGACACTCAGACCATGATGGACCCTAACGCTCGTTCCTTCGACAATAAACACGAATCCGACCATTACCCCTGGTGTGACAAAACCGCGACTCGTCAGTGAAGAGCACTTTTTGCCAGTCCTTTCTGGTCCAGCGACGTTGGGTTTGTGCCCATAGGCAACGTTGTTGCCGGTGATGTCTTGTGAGGACCTACCTTACAACAGGTCTACAAGCCCTCAGTCCAGCCCCTCTCAGCCTACTGCGGACAGTCTGAGCACTGATGGAGGGCTTGTGCGTTCCTGGTGTAACTCAGGCAGTTGGTGTTTCCATTAGGTGTGATGTTCGGATGTACCGTTCCTGTGCAGGTGTTGTTACACGTGGTCTGCCACTGTGAGGACAATCACCTGTCCGTCCTGTCTCCCTGTAGCGCTGTCTTAGACGTCTCACAGTATGGACATTTCAATTTATTGCCCTGGATCTGCAGGGTGGATTTGCAGTCCTCATGCCTCCTTGCAGCATGCCTAAGGCACGTTCACGCAGATGGACAGGGACCCTGGGCATCTTTCTTTTGGTGTTTTTCAGAGTCAGTAGAAAGGCCTCTTTAGTGTCCTAAGTTTTCATAACTGTGACCTTAATTGCCCACCATCTGTAAGCTGTCATTGTCTTAACAACCGTTCCACAAGTACATGTTCATTAATTGTTTATGGTTCATTGAACAAGCATGGGAAACAGTGTTTAAACCCCTTTACAATGAAGATGTGTTATTTGGATTTTTTTTTACAAAATATCTTTGAATGACAGGGTCCTGAAAAAGGGACATTTCTTTTTTTTGCTGAGTTTATATTCTTTCTATCGGTTTTGCCAATATCTTTGTCAAGACTTTATTTTCTATACGGAGCTATGGCCCGGGGCGATAACACAACATCTCCATGGAATCTCTATCTTTTCGTCAGGATCAGTGCTATAGTACTGTAGCCTGATACATTGTTTGTGATAGTTTGGCATTTTCTATGGAATGTTTAAACATGTGGAGCTAGACTGGCACGGTACTTCTTATAGAATTTTATTACATATCCATTGGGGACAGAGGCCTTTGCTGTTTGGAAATTGTGCTATCACTGCAGTAATCTCCTCTAAAGCTATCCCGGCATCGAGTGCAGCCGCTACCCCCTTGTCTCGTTTAGGAAGTTCACATTCAGTGAGAAAGCGTTTCGTAGTTTGTGGATCAGTAGCATTGCATTTCAATTGATTTACAGTAGATTGATATAGAGTGATATAGTAGTGATATACAGTAGAGTGATATACAGTATATTGATATAGAGTAGACTGATATACAGTAGATTGATATACAGTAGATTGATATAGAGTAGAGTGATATATAGTAGAGTGATATACAGTAGATTGATATAGAGTAGAGTGATATACGGTAGAGTGAGATATGGTAGAGTGATATACAGTAGAGTGAGATACTGTAGATTGGTATACAGTAGATTTATAAACAGTAGGTTGATATACAGTAGAGTGATATACAGTAGAGTGAGATACTGTAGAGTGAGATACTGTAGAGTGAGATACAGTAGATTGCTATACAGTAGAGTGAGATACTGTAGAGTGAGATACTGTAGAGTGAGATACTGTAGATTGGTATACAGTAGAGTGAGATACTGTAGAGTGAGATACTGTAGAGTGAGATACTGTAGATTGGTATACAGTAGAGTGAGATACTGTAGAGTGAGATACTGTAGATTGGTATACAGTAGAGTGAGATACTGTAGAGTGAGATACTGTAGAGTGAGATACTGTAGAGTGAGATACAGTAGAGTGAGATACTGTAGAGTGAGATACTGTAGCTCTGAGTAAAATTGTATACAAGCTTTCATTTATATCCTACAGATCTTTTACTACTTTACCATTCTGGTCTTTTATTTATGAATATCTCTAGATGCCTGTACATGCCTTAGCTGTCTCGCTAATCATTTATCTGGTTTTATCACTGGTGTAGAGAGGAGTAGGCAGGAGGCAGTACTTAACTACTGAATTTATTTAAGCACCATAGATCAATCACGCAAGATTGCGCCGACAGAGATGGTTGCCTCTCTTCGAGTCCGAAGGAAACTATATAGTATTTAAAAAAAAAATGTAATGTATAATTTCTTACATTGTTAGCCCAGAAAACCTTAAGTGTTATTATCACATACAGCCTGGAATAATTATCTGATATAAGAACAACGTCAATTTACCAACATTACGACCAGGAATAGGACTTTCCCAAAGCGGATCCTTAATCCGGGCCACCACCCAGGACATTGGATCTATTCCCAGAGGCTGACCCAAAACAACGTCGCTGCAGAAGGGGTAGACGGAGTGGTCTCCTGGTCAGACTTCAAAACAGCAGGACATTGGATCTAATCCCAGAGGCCGACCCAAAACAACATTCGCTGCAGAAGGGGTGAGACGGAGCGGTCTCCTGGTCAGACAAATCGGTTTTATCACTCTGCCCTTGGATGCCTTACAGTTTCAGACAAATCGACCTCATGCTCCCTGCCCTTGGTTGCCTTCACAGTTTCAGACAAATCGACCTCATGCTCCCTGCCCTTGGTTGCCTTCACAGTTTCAGACAAATCGACCTCATGAAACTATATAGTATTTAAAAAAAAAAAAAAAGTTTCAGACAAATCGACAGCCCAGTTGCCTTCACAGTTTAGATCAAATACAGCCTGGAATGGTTGCCTTCATAAGAACAACGACCTCATGCTCTCTGCCCTTGGGAATAGGACTTTCCCAAAGCGGATCCAGTTTCAGACAAATCGACCTCATTCCTCAGAGGCTGACCCTTGGTTGCCTTCAAGTGTCAGACAAATCGACCTCGTGCTCCCTGCCCTTGGTTGCCTTCACAGTTTCAGACAAATCGACCTCATGTTGCCCTTGGTTGCCTTCACAGTTTCAGACAAAGTCCCAATGCTCTTCGAGATATCAGCCAACCTTGTGTCCACCTTTTAGCTTAGTGAGTTTATAGCGGCCAGTAGGTCACTTGGAGTAGGTTCTGTGGGGAGCTCTTGGCAGCTCTCATCTTCAGCTAACTCCTCGATGTTGACATTGGTTAGTTTTCTGTCTTATCCAAATGATCTTGTTTAGCGCCCCCTTTAATGATGCCTTTTACTTTTGTCATATTACCATCAAAATTGAGTGGAGCTCAAACAAAACACATCTATTCCATAGCACGCTCTCTAGTGCTCCTGATAGGTCCTAGTCAGAGTGCTCTCTAGTGCTCCTGATAGGTCCTAGTCAGAGTGCTCTCTAGTGCTCCTGATAGGTCCTAGTCAGAGTGCTCTCTAGTGCTCCTGATAGGTCCTAGTCAGAGTGCTCTCTAGTGCTCCTGATAGGTCCTAGTCAGAGTGCTCTCTAGTGCTCCTGATAGGTCCTAGTCAGAGTGCTCTCTAGTGCTCCTGATAGGTCCTAGTCAGAGTGCTCTCTAGTGCTCCTGATAGGTCCTAGTCAGAGTGCTCTCTAGTGCTTCTGATAGGTCCTAGTCAGAGTGCTCTCTAGTGCTCCTGATAGGTCCTAGTCAGAGTGCTCTCTAGTGCTCCTGATAGGTCCTAGTCAGAGTGCTCTCTAGTGCTCCTGATAGGTCATAGTCAGAGTGCTCTCTAGTGCTCCTGATAGGTCCTAGTAAGAGTGCTCTCTAGTGCTCCTGACAGGTCCTAGTCAGAGTTCTGTTCTGTGTATAATAGCTCCTAGTCAGAGTGCTGTTCTGTGTATAATAGTTCCTAGTCAGAGTGCTGTTCTGTGTATAATAGCTCATAGTCAGAGTGTTGTTCTGTGTATAATAGCTCCTAGTCAGAGTTATGTTCTGTGTATAATAGTTCCTAGTCAGAGTGCTGTTCTGTGTATAATAGCTCATAGTCAGAGTGTTGTTCTGTGTATAATAGCTCCTAGTCAGAGTTATGTTCTGTGTATAACAGTTCCTAGTCAGAGTGCTGTTCTGTGTATAACAGTTCCTAGTCAGAGTGCTGTTCTGTGTATAATAGCTCCTAGTCAGAGTGTTGTTCTGTGTATAATAGCTCCTAGTCAGAGTGCTGTTCTGTGTATAATAGCTCCTAGTCAGAGTGCTGTTCTGTGTATAATAGCTCATAGTCAGAGTGTTGTTCTGTGTATAATAGCTCCTAGTCAGAGTTATGTTCTGTGTATAACAGTTCCTAGTCAGAGTGCTGTTCTGTGTATAATAGTTCCTAGTCAGAGTGCTGTTCTGTGTATAATAGCTCCTAGTCAGAGTGTCTGTTCTGTGTATAATAGATCCTAGTCAGAGTGCTGTTCTGTGTATAATAGCTCCTAGTCAGAGTTATGTTCTGTGTATAATAGCTCCTAGTCAGAGTGCTGTTCTGTGTATAACAGCTCCTAGTCAGAGTGTTGTTCTGTGTATAATAGCTCCTAGTCAGAGTGCTGTTCTGTGTATAATAGCTCCTAGTCAGAGTGCTGTTCTGTGTATAATAGCTCCTAGTCAGAGTTCTGTTCTGTGTATAACAGCTCCTAGTCAGAGTTCTGTTCTGTGTATAATAGCTCCTAGTAAGAGTTATGTTCTGTGTATAATAGCTCCTAGTCAGAGTGCTGTTCTGTGTATAATAGCTCCTAGTCAGAGTGCTGTTCTGTGTATAATAGCTCCTAGTCAGAGTGCTGTTCTGTGTATAATAGCTCCTAGTCAGAGTGCTGTTCTGTGTATAATAGCTCCTAGTCAGAGTACTGTTCTGTGTATAATAGCTCCTAGTCAGAGTTCTGTTCTGTGTATAATAGCTCCTCGTCAGAGTAAATGGTGTTTGGGGGCCGCCAGATCAATGAGCCTCTGTGTTGATTTGGCATTTTACTGACAGTAATATGGAGTGATCTGCTCCGTTCTGTCACCAGGACAGTAATATGGAGTGATCTGCTCCGTTCTGTCACCAGGACAGTAATATGGAGTGATCTGCTCCGTTCCAACAACAGGACAGTAATATGGAGTGATCTGCTCCGTTCTGTCACCAGGACAGTAATATGGAGTGATCTGCTCCGTTCTGTCACCAGGACAGTAATATGGAGTGATCTGCTCCGTTCTGTCACCAGGACAGTAATATGGAGTGATCTGCTCCGTTCTGTCACCAGGACAGTAATATGGAGTGATCTGCTCCGTTCTGTCACCAGGACAGTAATATGGAGTGATCTGCTCCGTTCTGTCACCAGGACAGTAATATGGAGTGATCTGCTCCGTTCTGTCACCAGGACAGTAATATGGAGTGATCTGATCTCCGTTCTGTCACCAGGACAGTAATATGGAGTGATCTGCTCCGTTCTGTCACCAGGACAGTAATATGGAGTGATCTGCTCCGTTCTGTCACCAGGACAGTAATATGGAGTGATCTGCTCCGTTCTGTCACCAGGACAGTAATATGGAGTGATCTGCTCCGTTCTGTCACCAGGACAGTAATATGGAGTGATCTGCTCCGTTCTGTCACCAGGACAGTAATATGGAGTGATCTGCTCCGTTCTGTCACCAGGACAGTAATATGGAGTGATCTGCTCCGTTCTGTCACCAGGACAGTAATATGGAGTGATCTGCTCCGTTCTGTCACCAGGACAGTAATATGGAGTGATCTGCTCCGTTCTGTCACCAGGACAGTAATATGGAGTGATCTGCTCCGTTCTGTCACCAGGACAGTAATATGGAGTGATCTGCTCCGTTCTGTCACCAGGACAGTAATATGGAGTGATCTGCTCCGTTCTGTCACCAGGACAGTAATATGGAGTGATCTGTTCTGTCACCAGGACAGTAATATGGAGTGATCTCTGTTCACCAGGACAGTAATATGGAGTGATCTGCTCCGTTCTGTCACCAGGACAGTAATATGGAGTGATCTCGTTCTGTTCTCACCAGGACAGTAATATGGAGTGATCTGCTCCGTTCTGTCACCAGGACAGTAATATGGAGTGATCTGCTCCGTTCTGTCACCAGGACAGTAATATGGAGTGATCTGCTCCGTTCTGTCACCAGGACAGTAATATGGAGTGATCTGCTCCGTTCTGTCACCAGGACAGTAATATGGAGTGATCTGCTCTGCTCCGTTCTGTCACCAGGACGTTCTGTCACCAGGACAGTAATATGGAGTGATCTGCTCCGTTCTGTCACCAGGACAGTAATATGGAGTGATCTGCTCCGTTCTGTCACAGGACAGGACAGTAATATGGAGTGATCTGCTCCGTTCTGTCACCAGGACAGTAATATGGAGTGATCTGCTCCGTTCTGTCACCAGGACAGTAATATGGAGTGATCTGCTCCGTTCTGTCACCAGGACAGTAATATGGAGTGATCTGCTCCGTTCTGTCACCAGGACAGTAATATGGAGTGATCTGCTCCGTTCTGTCACCAGGACAGTAATATGGAGTGATCTGCTCCGTTCTGTCACCAGGACAGTAATATGGAGTGATCTGCTCCGTTCTGTCACCAGGACAGTAATATGGAGTGATCTGCTCCGTTCTGTCACCAGGACAGTAATATGGAGTGATCTGCTCCGTTCTGTCACCAGGACAGTAATATGGAGTGATCTGTTCTGTCACCAGGACAGTAATATGGAGTGATCTGCTCCGTTCTGTCACCAGGACAGTAATATGGAGTGATCTGCTCCGTTCTGTCACCAGGACAGTAATATGGAGTGATCTGCTCCGTTCTGTCACCAGGACAGTAATATGGAGTGATCTGCTCCGTTCTGTCACCAGGACAGTAATATGGAGTGATCTGCTCCGTTCTGTCACCAGGACAGTAATATGGAGTGATCTGCGTTCTGTCACCAGGACAGTAATATGGAGTGATCTCTGTCACCAGGACAGTAATATGGAGTGATCTGCTCCGTTCTGTCACCAGGACAGTAATATGGAGTGATCTGCTCCGTTCTGTCACCAGGACAGTAATATGGAGTGATCTGCTCCGTTCTGTCACCAGGACAGTAATATGGAGTGATCTGCTCCGTTCTGTCACCAGGACAGTAATATGGAGTGATCTGCTCCGTTCTGTCACCAGGACAGTAATATGGAGTGATCTGCTCCGTTCTGTCACCAGGACAGTAATATGGAGTGATCTGCTCCGTTCTGTCACCAGGACAGTAATATGGAGTGATCTGCTCCGTTCTGTCAGGACAGGACAGTAATATGGAGTGATCTGCTCCGTTCTGTCACCAGGACAGTAATATGGAGTGATCTGCTCCGTTCTGTCACCAGGACAGTAATATGGAGTGATCTGCTCCGTTCTGTCACCAGGACAGTAATATGGAGTGATCTGCTCCGTTCTGTCACCAGGACAGTAATATGGAGTGATCTGCTCCGTTCTGTCACCAGGACAGTAATATGGAGTGATCTGCTCCGTTCTGTCACCAGGACAGTAATATGGAGTGATCTGCTCCGTTCTGATCTCACCAGGACAGTAATATGGAGTGATCTGCTCCGTTCTGTCACCAGGACAGTAATATGGAGTGATCTGCTCCGATCTCTGTCACCAGGACAGTAATATGGAGTGATCTGCTCCGTTCTGTCACCAGGACAGTAATATGGAGTGATCTGCTCCGTTCTGTCACCAGGACAGTAATCCGTTCTGTCACCAGGAGTGATCTGCTAATATGGAGTGATCTGCTCCGTTCTGTCACCAGGACAGTAATATGGAGTGATCTGCTCCGTTCTGTCACCAGGACAGTAATATGGAGTGATCTGCTCCGTTCTGTCACCAGGACAGTAATATGGAGTGATCTGCTCCGTTCTGTCACCAGGACAGTAATATGGAGTGATCTGCTCCGTTCTGTCACCAGGACAGTAATATGGAGTGATCTGCTCCGTTCTGTCACCAGGACAGTAATATGGAGTGATCTGCTCCGTTCTGTCACCAGGACAGTAATATGGAGTGATCTGCTCCGTTCTGTCACCAGGACAGTAATATGGAGTGATCTGCTCCGTTCTGTCACCAGGACAGTAATATGGAGTGATCTGCTCCGTTCTGTCACCAGGACAGTAATATGGAGTGATCTGCTCCGTTCTGTCACCAGGACAGTAATATGGAGTGATCTCTGTCACCAGGACAGTAATATGGAGTGATCTGCTCCGTTCTGTCACCAGGACAGTAATATGGAGTGATCTGCTCCGTTCTGTCACCAGGACAGTAATATGGAGTGATCTGCTCCGTTCTGTCACCAGGACAGTAATATGGAGTGAGTTCTGTCACCAGGACAGTAATATGGAGTGATCTGCTCCGTTCTGTCACCAGGACAGTAATATGGAGTGATCTGCTCCGTTCTGTCACCAGGACAGTAATATGGAGTGATCTGCTCCGTTCTGTCACCAGGACAGTAATATGGAGTGATCTGCTCCGTTCTGTCACCAGGACAGTAATATGGAGTGATCTGCTCCGTTCTGTCACCAGGACAGTAATATGGAGTGATCTGCTCCGTTCTGTCACCAGGACAGTAATATGGAGTGATCTGCTCCGTTCTGTCACCAGGACAGTAATATGGAGTGATCTGCTCCGTTCTGTCACCAGGACAGTAATATGGAGTGATCTGCTCCGTTCTGTCACCAGGACAGTAATATGGAGTGATCTGCTCCGTTCTGTCACCAGGACAGTAATATGGAGTGATCTGCTCCGTTCTGTCACCAGGACAGTAATATGGAGTGATCTGCTCCGTTCTGTCACCAGGACAGTAATATGGAGTGATCTGCTCCGTTCTGTCACCAGGACAGTAATATGGAGTGATCTGCTCCGTTCTGTCACCAGGACAGTAATATGGAGTGATCTGCTCCGTTCTGTCACCAGGACAGTAATATGGAGTGATCTGCTCCGTTCTGTCACCAGGACAGTAATATGGAGTGATCTGCTCCGTTCTGTCACCAGGACAGTAATATGGAGTGATCTGCTCCGTTCTGTCACCAGGACAGTAATATGGAGTGATCTGCTCCGTTCTGTCACCAGGACAGTAATATGGAGTGATCTGCTCCGTTCTGTCACCAGGACAGTAATATGGAGTGATCTGCTCCGTTCTGTCACCAGGACAGTAATATGGAGTGATCTGTCACCAGGACTCCGTTCTGTCACCAGGACAGTAATATGGAGTGATCTGCTCCGTTCTGTCACCAGGACAGTAATATGGAGTGATCTGCTCCGTTCTGTCACCAGGACAGTAATATGGAGGAGTGACCAGGACTGATCTGCTCCGTTCTGTCACCAGGACAGTAATATGGAGTGATCTGCTCCGTTCTGTCACCAGGACAGTAATATGGAGTGATCTGCTCCGTTCTGTCACCAGGACAGTAATATGGAGTGATCTGCTCCGTTCTGTCACCAGGACAGTAATATGGAGTGATCTGCTCCGTTCTGTCACCAGGACAGTAATATGGAGTGATCTGCTCCGTCTCTGTCACCAGGACAGTAATATGGAGTGATCTGCTCCGTTCTGTCACCAGGACAGTAATATGGAGTGATCTGCTCCGTTCTGTCACCAGGACAGTAATATGGAGTGATCTGCTCCGTTCTGTCACCAGGACAGTAATATGGAGTGATCTGCTCCGTTCTGTCACCAGGACAGTAATATGGAGTGATCTGCTCCGTTCTGTCACCAGGACAGTAATATGGAGTGATCTGCTCCGTTCTGTCACCAGGACGATCTTCTGTCACCAGGACAGTAATATGGAGTGATCTGCTCCGTTCTGTCACCAGGACAGTAATATGGAGTGATCTGCTCCGTTCTGTCACCAGGACAGTAATATGGAGTGATCTGCTCCGTTCTGTCACCAGGACAGTAATATGGAGTGATCTGCTCCGTTCTGTCACCAGGACAGTAATATGGAGTGATCTGCTCCGTTCTGTCACCAGGACAGTAATATGGAGTGATCTGCTCCGTTCTGTCACCAGGACAGTAATATGGAGTGATCTGCTCCGTTCTGTCACCAGGACAGTAATATGGAGTGATCTGCTCCGTTCTGTCACCAGGACAGTAATATGGAGTGATCTGCTCCGTTCTGTCACCAGGACAGTAATATGGAGTGATCTGCTCCGTTCTGTCACCAGGACAGTAATATGGAGTGATCTGCTCCGTTCTGTCACCAGGACAGTAATATGGAGTCACCAGGACAGTAATATGTGATCTCCGTTCTGTCACCAGGACAGTAATATGGAGTGATCTGCTCCGTTCTGTCACCAGGACAGTAATATGGAGTGATCTGCTCCGTTCTGTCACCAGGACAGTAATATGGAGTGATCTGCTCCGTTCTGTCACCAGGACAGTAATATGGAGTGATCTGCTCCGTTCTGTCACCAGGACAGTAATATGGAGTGATCTGCTCCGTTCTGTCACCAGGACAGTAATATGGGTGATCTGCTCCGTTCTGTCACCAGGACAGTAATATGGAGTGATCTGCTCCGTTCTGTCACCAGGACAGTAATATGGAGTGATCTGCTCCGTTCTGTCACCAGGACAGTAATATGGAGTGATCTGCTCCGTTCTGTCACCAGGACAGTAATATGGAGTGATCTGCTCTGTCACCCGTTCTGTCACCAGGACAGTAATATGGAGTGATCTGCTCCGTTCTGTCACCAGGACAGTAATATGGAGTGATCTGCTCACCCGTTCTGTCACCAGGACAGTAATATGGAGTGATCTGCTCCGTTCTGTCACCAGGACAGTAATATGGAGTGATCTGTTCTCACCAGGACAGTAATATGGAGTGATCTCTGTCACCAGGACAGTAATATGGAGTGACAGTACCAGGACAGTAATATGGAGTGATCTGCTCCGTTCTGTCACCAGGACAGTAATATGGAGTGATCTGCTCCGTTCTGTCACCAGGACAGTAATATGGAGTGATCTGCTCCGTTCTGTCACCAGGACAGTAATGATCTGCTCCGTTCTGTCACCAGGACAGTAATATGGGTGATCTGCTCCGTTCTGTCACCAGGACAGTAATATGGAGTGATCTGCTCCGTTCTGTCACCAGGACAGTAATATGGAGTGATCTGCTCCGTTCTGTCACCAGGACAGTAATATGGAGTGATCTGCTCCGTTCTGTCACCAGGACAGTAATATGGAGTGATCTGCTCCGTTCTGTCACCAGGACAGTAATATGGAGTGATCTGCTCCGTTCTGTCACCAGGACAGTAATATGGAGTGATCTGTTCTGTCACCAGGACAGTTCTGTCACCAGGACAGTAATATGGAGTGATCTGCTCCGTTCTGTCACCAGGACAGTAATATGGAGTGATCTGCTCCGTTCTGTCACCAGGACAGTAATATGGAGTGATCTGCTCCGTTCTGTCACCAGGACAGTAATATGGAGTGATCTGCTCCGTTCTGTCACCAGGACAGTAATATGGAGTGATCTGCTCCGTTCTGTCACCAGGACAGTAATCATGGAGTGATCTGCTCCGTTCTGTCACCAGGACAGTAATATGGAGTGATCTGCTCCGTTCTGTCACCAGGACAGTAATATGGAGTGATCTGCTCCGTTCTGTCACCAGGACAGTAATATGGAGTGATCTGCTCCGTTCTGTCACCAGGACAGTAATATGGAGTGATCTGCCCCGTTCTTCACCAGGCAGTAATTCAGTGACGTTCTGTCACCAGGACAGTAATATGGAGTGATCTGCTCCGTTCTGTCACCAGGACAGTAATATGGAGTGATCTGCTCCGTTCTGTCACCAGGACAGTAATATGGGTGATCTGCTCCGTAGGACAGTAATATGGAGTGATCTGCTTGTCACCAGGACAGTAATATGGAGTGATCTGCTCCGTTCTGTCACCAGGAATAGTAAATGGAGTGATCCTATCACCAGGACAGTAATATGGAGTGTGAACAGGACAGTAATATGGAGTGATCTGCTCTGTTCTGTTGATCTGCTCCGTTCAACAGGACAGTAATAAGTGATCTGCTCCGTTCTGTCACCAGGACAGTAATATGGAGGATCTGCTCCGTTCTGTCACCAGGACAGTAATATGGAGTGATCTGCTCCGTTACTGTCACCAGGACAGTAATATGGAGTGATCTGAGGCTGCTCCGTTCTGTCACCAGGACAGTAATATGGAGTGATCTATCCGTTCTGTCACCAGGACAGTAATATGGAGTGATCTGGCTATATCTGTCACCAGGACAGTAATATGGAGTGATCTGCTCCGTTCTGTCACCAGGACAGTAATATGGAGTGATCTGCTCCGTTCTGTCACCAGGACAGTAATATGGAGTGATCTGCTCCGTTCTGTCACCAGGACAGTAATATGGAGTGATCTGCTCCGCTCTGTCACCCAGTAATAGAGAGTTATATGGAGTGATCTGCTATATACAGTTCTGTCACAGGACAGTAATATGGAGTGATCTGCTCCGTTCTGTCACCAGGACAGTAATATGGAGTGATCTGCTCCGTTCTGTCACCAGGACAGTAATATGGAGTGATCTGCTCCGTAGAGGCTACCAGGACAGTAAGATGGAGTGATCTGCTATATACTCCGTCTGTCACCAGGACAGTAATATGGATGATCAGTAGAGGCTCTGTCACCAGGACAGTAATATGGAGTGATCTGGCTGTCACCAGGACAGTAATATGGAGTAGATCTGGTTCTGTCACCAGGACAGTAATATGGAGTGATCTGCTCCGTTCTGTCACCAGGACAGTAAGGTTCTGCTCCGTTCTGTCACCAGGCTATATACAGTAAACAGATCTGCTCCGTTCTGTCACCAGGACAGTAATATGGAGTGATCTGCTCCGTTCTGTCACCAGGACAGTAATATGGAGTGATCTGCTCCGTTCTGTCACCAGGACAGTAATATGGAGTGTCCGTTCTATATACGTTCTGTCACCAGGACAGTAATATGGAGTGATCTGCTCCGTTCTGTCACCAGGACAGTAATATGGAGTGATCTGCTCCGTTCTGTCACCAGGACAGTAATATGGAGTGATCTGCTCCGTTCTGTCACCAGGACAGTAATATGGAGTGATCTGCTCCGTTCTGTCACCAGGACAGTAATATGGAGTGATCTGCTCCGTTCTGTCACCAGGAAAATAGAACATTTAATTCAGAATGTTCCATTTACTCCCTGTAAAGGTCTATTGTGTGATTTAAATACCACAACTTAGAATAGGACTGTTCAATGAGGACTATCAACCAGTCAGGAGAAGCTCTCAGGACTCTGAAAGCTGAAATAAATATTCTCTCTACTACATTCTGACAGGTTCTTAAAATATAGTGGTGATCCTAACTGATGTAAAACAGGGAATTTTTTTACTCTGATTAAATGTCAGAAATTGTGAAAATCTGAGTTTAAATATATTTGGCCGAGGTGTATGTAAACCTCCGACTTCAACTGTATATAGTGTACTACTTTTGACCACAGCCTCCATAGGACTCTGGTGAAAATAGGTTCCCTACATAGAGTGCCATTTGGGATGCCGTCACGGAGTGAAGACGCAGGTTATGATTGGACGGAGCGTTCTGATAGGTAGATCGAGTGTCACCCAGGAAGTGCTCGCTGACACAGGACACGGAGGTCAATCACAGAGGTTACAAAGACACAGAACATGACTGAACTGAGCAGACAGCCAGGGAGAGATTAGATAAACGTGATCTGTCACACACGACAAGATACTGTAGGTCACCCCATTTGCAATTCAGACATTCAAAAGCGAGGAATTTCATCTAAATATTAATCAAATCAAAGTTGATTTGTCACGTGCGCTGAATACAACAGGTGTAGTAGACCTTACAGTAAAATGCGCTTACTTACAGGCTCTAACCAATAGTGCAAAAAGGTGAACAATAGATAAATAAAGAATTAAAAACAACAGTAAAAAGACAGTGAAAACAGTAGACAGGCTGTATACAGTAGAGAGGCTATATACAGTAGAGAGGCTTTATACAGTAGAGAGGCTATATACAGTAGAGAGGCTATATACAGTAGAGAGGCTATTACATTTACATTTAAGTCATTTAGCAGACGCTCTTATATACAGTAGAGAGGATATATACAGTAGAGAGGCTATATACAATAGTGAGGCTATATAAAGTAGACAGGCTATATACAGTAGAGAGGCTATATACAGTAGAGAGGCTATATACAGTAGAGAGGCTATATACAGTAGAGAGGCTATATACAGTAGTGAGGCTATATAAAGTAGACAGGCTATATACAGTAGAGAGGCTATATACATTTACATTTACATTTACAGTAGAGAGCTCTTATCCAGACAGTAGAGAGGTGCAAACACCTATATACAGTGGAAGAGCCACGTTCTGCATATATACAGTGGGGGGAGAGAGGAGGCTATTATACAGTAGACCCTATAGGTATTCCTCTGAAGAGGTGGGGTATTACAGTGTCTCCGGAAGGTGGTGATTATACAGTAGAGAGGCTATATACAGTAGTGAGGCTATATAAAGTAGACAGGCTATATACAGTAGAGAGGCTATATACAGTAGAGAGGCTATATACAGTAGAGAGGCTATATACAGTAGTGAGGCTATATACAGTAGACAGGCTATATACAGTAGACAGGCTATAACAGTAGCGAGGCTATAACAGTAGCGAGGCTATATACAGTAGAGAGGCTATATACAGTAGAGAGGCTATATACAGTAGAGAGGCTCTATACAGTAGAGAGGCTATATACAGTAGTGAGGCTATATACAGTAGACAGGCTATATACAGTAGACAGGCTATAACAGTAGCGAGGCTATAACAGTAGAGAGGCTATATACAGTAGAGAGGCTATATACAGTAGAGAGGCTATATACAGTAGAGAGGCTATATACAGTAGTGAGGCTATATACAGTAGAGAGGCTATATACAGTAGAGAGGCTATATACAGTAGAGAGGCTATATACAGTAGAGAGGCTATATACAGTAGAGAGGCTATATACAGTAGAGAGGCTATATACAGTAGTGAGGCTATATACAGTAGACAGGCTATATACAGTAGAGAGGCTATATACAGTAGAGAGGCTATATACAGTAGAGAGGCTATATACAGTAGAGAGGCTATATACAGTAGAGAGGCTATATACAGTAGAGAGGCTATATACAGTAGAGAGGCTATATACAGTAGAGAGGCTATATACAGTAGAGAGGCTATATACAGTAGAGAGGCTATATACAGTAGAGAGGCTATATACAGTAGAGAGGCTATATACAGTAGCGAGGCTATATACAGTAGAGAGGCTATATACAGTAGAGAGGCTATATACAGTAGAGAGGCTATATACAGTAGCGAGGCTATATACAGTAGCGAGGCTATATACAGTAGAGAGGCTATATACAGTAGAGAGGCTATATACAGTAGACAGGCTATATACAGTAGAGAGGCTATAACAGTAGCGAGGGTATAACAGTAGCGAGGCTATACACATTGAGGTAGTGTGTACATGTAGATGTGGTTAAAGTGACTATGCATATATGATGAACAGAGAGTAGCAGTAGCGTAAAAGAAGGGTTGGCGGGTGGTGGGACACAATGCAGACAGCCCCGTTAGCCAATGTGCGGGAGCTCTGGTTGGTCGGGCCAATTGAGGTAGTATGTACATGAGTGTATAGTTAAAGTGACTGTGCATATATGATAAACAGACAGTAGCAGTTGCTTAAAAGGCATTAAATGTGAAGTCTAATGTAGACCTTATCAATCCACTTTTATCAAACGTGGAAGACACATTCAACACCTTGACTGTAAGAAAAGTCCTATATTTCCTGAAGAGAATGCAAGACATTACACCACCGTGCGCCAACGCACAGAGACGACGTCTCCTTAAAATACTCTTTTAAGCGGGAGAATGATCAGTAATTCCACATCTTTAAAGGAGAAGCTTTGTGATAAATTAAAGAGTGACACCCCCCCCCCCCCACACACACACACGGGGGTCATGTGGTGTGAAACACCTGGAACAACTAGACGAGCTGGAACGCTCTCCGTTGAGTCTACGGTTGAACACGTTCCTAAAATACTGTGTTTTCCGTGGATCGTTCTCCTCCGTGGCGTTAATTACAGTGATTTTCTCCTCTCGTTGTCAAGGTGACGCCCAGTGTTCCGCTCGCTGGGGGCGATCCAAAATGGCATCCTGTTCTCTACACAGTGCACTACATTTGAACAGGGCCTATGGGGCTGTGTTAGTGCACTATATAGGGAACAGGGTGGCGTTTTTAGGATGCACGGCCAGCGAGTTCTGTGGTTATGACAGGGTGTAATTAAGAATGAGTAGTTAATACTGTGGTCTGTACGGTGTGGGATAATTACTGGACTTGACCCTGTTCTGTGTCTGTACAGGTCAGCCTGTCATTCAGAGGGTCTTGTCATGTTCACGTAATAACAGTAATCCCATAGCATCACTTACTGCTGGTGTTCAGTGTGTGTGTGACACTACGGTCACAAGACGCAGGCCTCCTCAATGTCCCTAGAATTTCTAAGCAAACAGCTGGAGGCAGGGCTTGCTCCTATAGAGCTCCATTTTTATGGAATGGTCTGCCTACCCATGTGAGAGACGCAGACTCGGTCTCAACCAGCTGTTATTACTACGACCCTCTCCAGGGTTTATTAATGAATCAGCTGACAGCTGTTATTACTACGACCCTCTCCAGGGTTTATTAATGAATCAGACAGCTGTTATTACTACGACCCTCTCCAGGGTTTATTAATGAATCAGACAGCTGTTATTACTACAGACCCTCTCCAGGGTTTATTAATGAATCAGACAGCAGCACTACGACCCTCTCCAGGGTTTATTAATGAATCAGACAGCTGTTATCACTACGACCCTCTCCAGGGTTTATTAATGAATCAGACAGCTGTTATTACTACGACCCTCTCCAGGGTTTATTAATGAATCAGACAGCTGTTATTTATCCTCTCCAGGGTTTATTAATGAATCAGACAGCTGACCCTCTAGGGTTTATTAACTGAATCGACCCTCTCCAGGGTTTATTAATGAATCAGACAGCTGTTATTACTACGACCCTCTACAGGGTTTATTAATGAATCAGACAGCTGTTATTACTACGACCCTCTCCAGGATTTATTAATGAATCAGACAGCTGTTATTACTTCGTAACAGACCCTCTCCAGGGTTTATTAATGAATCAGACAGCTGTTATTACTACGACCCTCTCCAGGGTTTATTAATGAATCAGACAGCTGTTATTACTACGACCCTCTCCAGGGTTTATAAATGAATCAGACAGCTGTTATTACTACGACCCTCTCCAGGGTTTATAAATGAATCAGACAGCTGTTATTACTACGACCCTCTCCAGGGTTTATTAATGAATCAGACAGCTGTTATTACTACGACCCTCTCCAGGGTTTATTAATGAATCAGACAGCTGTTATTACTACGACCCTCTCCAGGGTTTATTAATGAATCAGACAGCTGTTATTACTACGACCCTCTCCAGGGTTTATTAATGAATCAGACAGCTGTTATTACTACGACCCTCTCCAGGGTTTATTAATGAATCAGACAGCTGTTATTACTACGACCCTCTCCAGGGTTTATTAATGAATCAGACAGCTGTTATTACTACGACCCTCTCCAGGGTTTATTAATGAATCAGACAGCTGTTATTACTACGACCCTCTCCAGGGTTTATTAATGAATCAGACAGCTGTTATTACTACGACCCTCTCCAGGGTTTATTAATGAATCAGACAGCTGTTATTACTACGACCCTCTCCAGGGTTTATTAATGAATCAGACAGCTGTTATTACTACGACCCTCTCCAGGGTTTATTAATGAATCAGACAGCTGTTATTACAGCTGTTATTACTGACCCTCTCCAGGGTTTATTAATGAATCAGACAGCTGTTATTACCCTCTCCAGGGTTTATTAATGAATCAGACAGCTGTTATTACTACGACCCTCTCCAGGGTTTATTAATGAATCAGACAGCTGTTATTACTACGACCCTCTCCAGGGTTTATTAATGAATCAGACAGCTGTTATTACTACGACCCTCTCCAGGGTTTATTAATGAATCAGACAGCTGTTATTACTACGACCCTCTCCAGGGTTTATTAATGAATCAGACAGCTGTTATTACTACGACCCTCTCCAGGGTTTATTAATGAATCAGACAGCTGTTATTACTACGACCCTCTCCAGGGTTTATTAATGAATCAGACAGCTGTTATTACTACGACCCTCTCCAGGGTTTATTAATGAATCAGACAGCTGTTATTACAGGGTTTATTAATGAATCAGACAGCTGACCCTCTCCAGGGTTTATTAATGAATCAGACAGCTGTTATTACTACGACCCTCTCCAGGGTTTATTAATGAATCAGACAGCTGTTATTACTACGACCCTCTCCAGGGTTTATTAATGAATCAGACAGCTGTTATTACTACGACCCTCTATTAATGAATCAGACAGCTGTTATGACTACGACCCTCTCCAGGGTTTATTAATGAATCAGACAGCTGTTATTACTACGACCCTCTCCAGGGTTTATTAATGAATCAGACAGCTGTTATTACTACGACCCTCTCCAGGGTTTATTAATGAATCAGACAGCTGTTATTACTACGACCCTCTCCAGGGTTTATTAATGAATCAGACAGCTGTTATTACTACGACCCTCTCCAGGATTTATTAATGAATCAGACAGCTGTTATTACTTCGTAACAGACCCTCTCCAGGGTTTATTAATGAATCAGACAGCTGTTATTACTACGACCCTCTCCAGGGTTTATTAATGAATCAGACAGCTGTTAGGGTTTATTTACTTATTACGACCCTCTCCAGGGTTTATTAATGAATCAGACAGCTGTTATTACTACGACCCTCTCCAGGGTTTATTAATGAATCAGACAGCTGTTATTACTACGACCCTCTCCAGGGTTTATTAATGAATCAGACAGCTGTTATTACTACGACCCTCTCCAGGGTTTATTAATGAATCAGACAGCTGTTATCACTACGACCCTCTCCAGGGTTTATTAATGAATCAGACAGCTGTTATTACTACGACCCTCTCCAGGGTTTATTAATGAATCAGACAGCTGTTATTACTACGACCCTCTCCAGGGTTTATTAATGAATCAGACAGCTGTTATTACTACGACCCTCTACAGGGTTTATTAATGAATCAGACAGCTGTTATCACTACGACCCTCTCCAGGGTTTATTAATGAATCAGACAGCTGTTATTACTACGACCCTCTTCAGGGTTTATTAATGAATCAGACAGCTGTTATTACTACGACCCTCTCCAGGGTTTATTAATGAATCAGACAGATGTTATTACTACGACCCTCTCCAGGGTTTATTAATGAATCAGACAGCTGTTGGTGTGTTGTGGAAGCCTGCAGCGTTCCATGATACTTGATGATTCCCTTTGGAGACAGCCATGTTTTTGATCCCAATCATTTTCAGTTTTATAAAGGAACACCATCAACCTTTTCTCACGACTGTCGTCCATCTCATCCTACCT
This sequence comes from Oncorhynchus keta, assembly GCF_023373465.1. Lineage (NCBI taxonomy): Eukaryota > Metazoa > Chordata > Actinopteri > Salmoniformes > Salmonidae > Oncorhynchus > Oncorhynchus keta. The sequence goes on from NW_026289381.1 coordinate 243,806, forward strand.
TATGCCGTCTCACCTTATGCCGTCTCACCTTATGCCGTCTCACCTTATGCCGTCTCACCTTATGCCGTACATTATAAAGATATACCTGGATTTATATCAGGAATCGTCGAGTAGGTTGTTCCCATTCCCCTCTGTCAGAATACAACACATCTTCAATATGAAGTGATGAAAGTTGATATTGCGGGCAGAGCGCATCTGTCGCTTCCTCAGATATTTACCTGTGAGAGTTATTATTGTGGGAAAATAAAGGGTCGTGCTCTGTGCCAGGTTCAGGTGCCTCAGCCATCTCACCAGTCTCAGATGAGATATAAACCAGATCCCTTCCTCTCCCTCCGCTCCTCCTCCGCTCTCTCCTCTTATTCCTCCACCCAGAGCGGTGGTGTGTGTAGGTGTGTGTAAACCCCTGGCTCTACCTGTACCCCCCCACCCCGTTCCGATGGTAATAACACCCCATACCCCTCCCCTCCCTCTACCCCCCCCCTGTTCCGATGGTGATAACACCCCATACCCCTCCCTCTCCCTTTACCCCCGTTCGATGGTAATAACACCCCATACCCCTCCCTCTCCCTCTACCCCTCCCCCCCCGTTCCGATGGTAACAACATAACACCCCTCTACCCCCCGTTCCGATGGTATGACACCCTACCCCTCCCTCCCTCTACCCCCCCGTTCCGATGGTAATAACACCCCATACCCCTCCCTCTCCCTCTACCCCCCGTTCCGATGGTAATAACACCCCATACCCCTCCCTCTCCCTCTACCCCCCGTTCCGATGTTAACAACACCCCATACCCCTCCCTCTACCCCCCCCCGTTCCGATGGTAATAACACCCCATACCCCTCCCCTACCCCTACCCCCCGTTCCGATGGTAATAACACCCCATACCCCTCCCTCTACCCCCCCCCCTGTTCCGATGGTAATAACACCCCGCATTGCTTCCTCTCTAGCAACAGCAGATGCTTTCCTCTCAGATGTCTGTGTGTGTCTCCGTGGTAATGGGATGCATAATTACAGTGTGCCTGGGTAAACCGTGTTAGCTAGCACAGAGGCCATGCAGCTCGCTGACGAACATGTGGTGGGAGAGCCAGCAGCGATGAGGCGCCCGCCTGTCTCCTATCTCTGCTCTCTCTTTTCTTTTCTTTCCCCTCCCTCTCTCCTCTCTCTCCTCCCTCTCTCCTCTCTCTCCTCTCTCTCTCCTCCCTCTCCTCTCTCTCTCCTCTCTCTCTCTTCCTCTCTCCCTCTCTCCTCTCTCTCCTCTCTCTCTCCACCCTCTCCCTCTCTCCTCTCTCTCTCCTCCCTCTCTCCTCTCTCCTCCTCTCTCCTCTCTCTCCTCCCTCTCTCCCCCTCTCTCTCCCTCTCTCTCTCTCCCCTCTCTCCTATCTCTCTCCTCCCTCTCTCCTCTCTCTCTCCTCTCTCTCCTCTCTCCCTCTCTCTTTCCTCTCTCTCCCTCTCCTCCCTCTCTCCTCTCTCTCTCTCCTCTCCTCCCTCTCTCTCCTCTCCTCCCTCTCCTCTCTCTCTCCTCCCTCTGTCCTCTCTCTTTCCTCTCTCTCCTCTCTCTCCCTCTCTCTCTCCTCTCTCTCTCCTCCCTCTCTCCTCCCTCTCTCCTCTCTCTCTCCTCTCTCTCTCCTCTCTCTCTCCTCTCTCTCTCCTCCCTCTCTCCTCTCTCTCTCCTCTCTCTCTCCTCTCTCTTTCCTCTCTCCTCCCTCTCTCCTCTCTCTCTCCTCCCTCTCTCCTCCTTCTCCCCTCTCTCTCTCCTTCCCCTCTCATGGCTTAGTAGTGAAATCACAAATCCCATGCTTTTCTGAGCCTCCATTTGGTCTGTCTTTATACTGAACACAAACCCACAAACTCGCGGCGATCAGCACACACACACACACAACCCCGCCGCGATCAGCACACACACACACACAACCCCGCCGCGATCGGCACACACACACACACAACCCTGCCGTGATCAACACACACATAACCCCACGCGATCAACAACACACACACACACACACACACACACACACACACACACACACACACACACACACACACACACACACACACACACACACACACACACACACACACACACACACACACACACACACACACAGCCCCGCCGTGATCGACACTGCATTGCTATAAAGGTCCGTTGTTCTTTGTCGGCCATCCCGATAACAGACGTAGTAGCCAATCAGAAATCACAACAGCCTCAGTTCCAATCCCTCGGGGAGGAGGAAATTGCTCTGTTCCTAGTCTGTGTATCCCGGGTGGAGATAATAGATATAATTGTATAAATAGTTGATGAACAAGAGAGATATTAGAGCAACAAACTGTTCTGTCAGGAAGCATAGATAAAACGGAGGCTCCTAAAGATGATTTTCCTCTGAAATAAATACCACTGATGCATCATTCAGTGGTTTGACCCCAACTGTCTGAACTGTCCAGACGCTTCTGTCAATGGATGCATCCCAAATGGCACCCTATTCCCTATGTAGTGCACTACTTTAGACCAGAGCCCTATTCCCTATATAGTGCACTACTTTAGACCAGAGCCCTGTTCCCTATTATAATGCACTACTTTAGACCAGAGCCCTATTCCCTATATAGTGCACTACTTTAGACCATTCCCTATATAGTGCACTACTTTAGACCAGAGCCCTATTCCCTATATAGTGCACTACTTTCGACCAGAGACCTGTTTCCTATATAGTGCACTACTTTAGACCAGAGCCCTATTCCCTATATAGTGCACTACTTTAGACCAGAGCCCTATTCCCTATATAGTTCACTACTTTAGAAATGCCTTTAGGAGACGTGGAAGGCAGGACAAATCAACGAATCCCCCAGGAGTCCTAACATGTTTGATATAAATGTAGCTCAGAGAGCTGATGTTGTGATGAGCCTCCCATGAAATGCACAGCCACAGGGTGTCTCTGGTGAAAGGGGTCCTGATA
>NW_026289382.1:0-18767 GCF_023373465.1 Oncorhynchus keta
AGGTGAGGGGTTCCTTACTAAGACCTAGACAACCAGGTGAGGGGAGTTCCTTACTAAGACCTAGACAACCAGGTGAGGGGAGTTCCTTACTGAGACCTAGACAACCAGGTGAGGGGAGTTCCTTACTGAGACCTAGACAACCAGGTTAGGGGAGTTCCTTACTAAGACCCTAGACAACCAGGTGAGGGGAGTTCCTTACTGAGGCCTAGACAACCAGGTGAGGGAGTTCCTTACTGACACCTAGACAACCAGGTGAGTTCCTTACTGAGACCTAGACAACCAGGTGAGGGGAGTTCCTTACTGAGACCTAGACAACCAGGTGAGGGGAGTTCCTTACTGAGGCCTAGACAACCAGGTGAGGGGAGTTCCTTACGAAGACAACCAGGTGAGGAGAGTTCCTTACTGAGACCTAGACAACCAGGTGAGGGGAGTTCCTTACGAAGACAACCAGGTGAGGGGAGTTCCTTACTGAGACCTAGACAACCAGGTGAGGGGAGTTCCTTACTGAGACCTAGACAACCAGGTGAGAGGAGTTCCTTACTAATACTTAGACAACCAGGTGAGGGGAGTTCCTTACTAAGACCTAGACAACCAGGTGAGGGAGTTCCTTACTAAGAACTAGACAACCAGGCGAGGGGAGTTCCTTACTAAGACCTAGACAACCAGGTGAGGGGAGTTCCTTACTAAGACCTAGACAACCAGGTGAGGGAGTTCCTTACTAAGACCTAGACAACCAGGTGAGGGGAGTTCCTTACTAAGACCTAGACAACCAGGTGAGGGAGTTCCTTACTGAGACCTAGACAACCAGGTGAGGGAGTTCCTTACTGAGACCTAGACAACCAGGTGAGGGAGGTCCTTACTAAGACCTAGACAACCAGGTGAGAGGAGTTCCTTACTAAGACTTAGACAACCAGGTGAGGGGAGTTCCTTACTAAGACCTAGACAACCAGGTGAGGGGAGTTCCTTACTAAGACCTAGACAACCAGGCGAGGGGAGTTCCTTACTAAGACCTAGACAACCAGGTGAGGGGAGTTCCTTACTAAGACCTAGACAACCAGGTGAGGGGAGTTCCTTACTAAGACCTAGACAACCAGGTGAGGGGAGTTCCTTACTAAGACCTAGACAACCAGGTGAGGGGAGTTCCTTACTGAGACATAGACAACCAGGTGAGGGGAGTTCCTTACTGAGACCTAGACAACCAGGTTAGGGGAGTTCCTTACTAAGACCTAGACAACCAGGTGAGGGGAGTTCCTTACTGAGGCCTAGACAACCAGGTGAGGGGAGTTCCTTACTGACACCTAGACAACCAGGTGAGTTCCTTACTGAGACCTAGACAACCAGGTGAGGGGAGTTCCTTACTGAGACCTAGACAACCAGGTGAGGGGAGTTCCTTACTGAGGCCTAGACAACCAGGTGAGGGGAGTTCCTTACGAAGACAACCAGGTGAGGGGAGTTCCTTACTGAGACCTAGACAACCAGGTGAGGGGAGTTCCTTACGAAGACAACCAGGTGAGACCCTGACAACCAGGTGAGGGAGTTCCTTACTGAGACCTAGACAACCAGAGTGAGGAGTTCCCTTACACAGGCCTAGACAACCCAGGTGAGGAGTTTCGCCACAAAGAACAACCAGGTGAGAGTTCCTTACTGGGGCCTAGAGCAACCCAGGTGAGGGGAGTTCCATAGGGCCCAACCAGGTGAGGAGTTCCTTACTGAGACCAGGTAGACAGCCAGGTGAGGGGAGTTCCCTTAGGACTGAGACCTAGACAACCAGGTGAGGGGGAGTTCCTTACAGGTGAGGGAGTTCCTTACTGAGAGCAACCAGGTGAGGGAGTTCCTTACTGAACCTAGACAACCAGGTGAGGGGAGTTCTTACTAAGACTTAGACAACCAGGTGAGGGAGTTCATACTAAGACCTAGACAACCAGGTGAGGGAGTTCCTTACTAAGGCCTAGACAACCAGGTGAGGGGAGTTCCTTACTAAGACCTAGACAACCAGGTGAGGGGAGTTCCTTACTAGACCTAGACAACCAGGTGAGGGAGTTCCTTACTGACCTGAACAACCAGGTGAGGAGTTCCTTACTAAGACCTAGACAACCAACCCAGGCAGCCAGGTGAGGAGGTCCTTACTAAGACCCTAGACAACCAGGTGAGAGGAGTTCCTTACTAAGACTTAGACAACCAGGTGAGGGGAGTTCCTTACTAAGACCTAGACAACCAGGTGAAGGGGAGTTCCTTACAAGACCTAGACAACCAGGCGGGGGGAGTTCCTTACTAAGACCTAGACAACCAGGTGAGGGAGTTCCTTACTGAGACCTAGACAACCAGGTGAGGGAGTTCCTTACTAAGACCTAGACAACCAGGTGAGGGGAGTTTCCTTACTAAGACCTAGACAACCAGGTGAGGGAGTTCCTTACTAAGACCTAAACAACCAGGTGAGGGAGTTCCTTACTGAGACCCTGAGACAACCAGGTGAGGAGTTCCTTACTGAGACCTAGACAACCAGGTGAGGGGAGTTCCTTACTAAGACCTGCAACCAACCAGGTGACCAGGTGTTCCTTACTAAGACCTAGACAACCAGGTGAGGGAGTTCCTTACTAAGACCTAGACAACCAGGTGAGGGAGTTCCTTTACTAAGAGTTCCTTAGACAACCAGGTGAGGGGAGTTCCTTACTGAGACCTAGACAACCAGGTGAGGAGTTCTTTACTGAGACCTAGACAGCCAGGTGAGGGGAGTTAGACAACCAGGTGAGAAGACCTAGTTCCCTACTAAGACCCTAGACAACCAGGTGAGGAGTTCCTTACTAAGACCTAGACAACCAGGTGAGGAGTTCCTTACTGAGGCCTAGACAACCAGGTGAGGGAGTTCCTTACTAAGACCTAGACAACCAGGTGAGGGGAGTTTCCTTACTGAGGCCTAGACAACCAGGTGAGGAGTTCCTTACTGACACCTAGACAACCAGGTGAGGAGTTCCTTACTGAGACCTAGACAACCAGGTGAAGGGAGTTCCTTACTGAGACCTAGACAACCAGGTGAGGGAGTTCCTTGAACAACCTGAGGAGGCCTAGACAGCAGGTGAGGGGAGTTTCCTTACGAAGACAACCAGGTGAGGGGAGTTTCCTTACTGAACTGAACCCAAGACAACCTAGAACCAGGTGAGGGGAGTTCCTTACGAGAAGACAACCAGGTGAGGGGAGTTCCCTTACTGAGACCTAGACAACCAGGTGAGGGGAGTTCCTTACCAAGACCTAGACAACCAGGTGAGGAGTTCCTTACTAAGACCTAGACAACCAGGTGAGGGAGTTCCTTACGAAGACCTAGACAACCAGGTGAGGGAGTTCCTTACTGAGACCTAGACAACCAGGTAGGGAGTTCCTTACTAAGACCAACAACCAGGTGAGGAGTTCCTTACTGAGACCTAGACAACCAGGTGAGAGGTTCCTTTAATCAGTGACACCAATTTCATCAATCAAGTACAAGGGAGGAGGCGAAAACCCTCAGACACTCGGCCCTCTGTGGAATCAGTCTGACACCTGTGGACTACTGTAGCGGCCCAAGGGCCAGGTTAGACCGTAGTGGCAGTCCATGTTCCCTTTATTTAATCATGTTTAACCCTCCACCCTCTTCGGAGTACAAATATCTTTGTTTTTTTACAGATTTTTTTGCTATATATACATTTGACATACATGGTATTTTTATATAAAGCAGTCACATCCTTTTAGTTGGGAGGAATGTAGTGCTGTGCTGAAAGCCACAGATTCATTTGAGTTATTCAGGTGACAAGAGTTCCATTTATTTAAAGGGCCAGTTCACCCAAATGACAACCTTAGTTAATGTATTTTGTTCCTACTTGAAAGTAGTATTTAAGGCTGGAGAGACTGAGTATGTTTACATGCACACTAATAATTCGATATCAAACGGATTTATGACAGTAGACAGATTATACAATAGTCATGTAACCACCTTACTCTGCTTATCTTAATCGGTGTAAGGTCAAAATAAAAGTAAGCATATGCCGATTAAAAACACCTGGTTTTTCTGAGCAATCTTTAGATTTATTAGAACACGTAAGCACCTGCGTTCCTGCGGTGCATTTTGAAACACGCGGTTCCCCCTCTCATTTCTTTGGTTTTGTTTGAGCGGCCATTCAAGAGTTTTGGTTTGGCTCAATCTGCAAAAGATGATTCTGAGATAATTGGCTTTAAAGTTAATTGGTTTAAATGGTGTCAGCAACTTGTGTCTTATATTATTAATAACATGAATTGGGGTATTTCTTTACCTTTATTTAATTGTTGCATGTCAGTTAACAACAAATTCTTATTTATAATGAAGGCCTACCGGGGAACAGTGGGTTAACTGCCTTGTTCAGGGGCACAACGACAGATTTTTTACCTGGTCAGTTCAGGGATTCAATCCAGCAACCTTTTACTTACTAGTACAACGCTCGAACCACTAGACTACCTGCCGTCCCTCCACTCTAACCTCTAGACTACCTGCCGCTCCTCCACTCTAACCACTAGTCTACTCCTGCTGCTCTCTCTCCACTCTAACCATTTGCTCATTCCGCTCCTCCCTCTAACCACTAGGCTACCTGCCACTCCTCCACTCCAACCACTAGGCTACCTGACTGCCCCTCCACTCTAACCACTAGGCTACTTGCCGCTCCTCCACTCTAACCACTAGGCTACCTGCCGCTCCTCCACTCTAACCACTAGGCTACCTGCCGCTCTTCCACTCTAACCACTAGGCTACCTGACTGCCCCTCCACTCTAACCACTAGGCTACCTGCCGCTCCTCCACTCTAACCACTAGGCTACCTGACTGCCCCTCCACTCTAACCACTAGGCTACCTGCCGCCCCTCCACTCTAACCACTAGGCTACCTGACTGCCCCTCCACTCTAACCACTAGGCTACCTGACTGCCCCTCCACTCTAACCACTAGGCTACCTGCCACTCCTCCACTCTAACCACTAGGCTACCTGACCGCCCCTCCACTCTAACCACTAGGCTACCTGACTGCCCCTCCACTCTAACCACTAGGCTACCTGCCGCCCCTCCACTCTAACCACTAGGCTACCTGACTGCCCCTCCACTCTAACCACTAGGCTACCTGACTGCCCCTCCACTCTAACCACTAGTCTACCTGACTGCCCCTCCACTCTAACCACTAGGCTACCTGACTGCCCCTCCACTCTAACCACTAGGCTACCTGCCTACCCCTCCACTCTAACCACTAGGCTACCTGACCGCCCCTCCACTCTAACCACTAGGCTACCTGACTGCCCCTCCACTCTAACCACTAGGCTACCTGCCACCCCTCCACTCTAACCACTAGGCTACCTGACTGCCCCTCCACTCTAACCACTAGGCTACCTGCCGCTCCTCCACTCTAACCACTAGGCTACCTGCCTGCCCCTCCACTCTAACCACTAGGCTACCTGCCGCTCCTCCACTCTAACCACTAGGCTACCTGACTGCCCCTCCACTCTAACCACTAGGCTACCTGCCGCTCCTCCACTCTAACCACTAGGCTACCTGACTGCCCCTCCACTCTAACCACTAGGCTACCTGCCGCTCCTCCACTCTAACCACTAGGCTACCTGACTGCCCCTCCACTCTAACCACTAGGCTACCTGACTGCCCCTCCACTCTAACCACTAGGCTACCTGCCGCCCCTCCACTCTAACCACTAGGCTACCTGACTGCCCCTCCACTCTAACCACTAGGCTACCTGACTGCCCCTCCACTCTAACCACTAGGCTACCTGACTGCCCCTCCACTCTAACCACTAGGCTACCTGACTGCCCCTCCACTCTAACCACTAGGCTACCTGACTGCCCCTCCACTCTAACCACTAGGCTACCTGACTGCCCCTCCACTCTAACCACTAGGCTACCTGACTGCCCCTCCACTCTAACCACTAGGCTACCTGCCACCCCTCCACTCTAACCACTAGGCTACCTGACCGCCCCTCCACTCTAACCACTAGGCTACCTGCCGCTCCTCCACTCTAACCACTAGGCTACCTGCCGCCCTCCACTCTAACCACTAGGCTACCTGCCACTCCTCCACTCTAACCACTAGGCTACCTGACTGCCCCTCCACTCTAACCACTAGGCTACCTGACTGCCCCTCCACTCTAACCACTAGGCTACCTGCCACTCCTCCACTCTAACCACTAGGCTACCTGACTGCCCCTCCACTCTAACCACTAGGCTACCTGACTGCCCCTCCACTCTAACCACTAGGCTACCTGCCGCCCCTCCACTCTAACCACTAGGCTACCTGACTGCCCCTCCACTCTAACCACTAGGCTACCTGACTGCCCCTCCACTCTAACCACGAGGCTACCTGCCGCTCCTCCCTCTAACCACTAGGCTACCAGACTGCCCCTCCACTCTAACCACTAGGCTACCTGACTGCCCCTCCACTCTAACCACTAGGCTACCTGACTGCCCCTCCACTCTAACCACTAGGCTACCCGACTGCCCCTCCACTCTAACCACTAGGCTACCTGCCACCCCTTTATAGGTTGAGTACATTGAACAGAACAAAGCCATGTCAAACACTACTCCATGTTGACCAGAATGTAGATAGAACCCTATAGAACCTCTGGAGTTGGTGTTTGGTGAACACATTGGAACTATGGATGACAGTTCCTTACTCTGAAAGCCAGAAGACTATCTTAAGTTTGGTAAACCACCATCTAATGTTGCAATTTGTGTGTACTATCCCTTTAACGGGAAAATATATAGTGATTAGTTATGAAGAAATGACTAGAGGGCTAGTGTATCTGCTTCTGTGTGAATTTCACACATATATTACGGAGAAATAAATCCTTTAACACATTTCCAAACCACAAAGCACCATGCCGCCCAACAGGCGTGTTGAATGTATTACTCCTTCTCACTATTTAATGAAAGTGGGATTTAGGCGCGGCTGAGGAAACAAGCATCATGTGATCCTTGCTAGGGATTTCCAAACAGCAGTGAGAGAAGGATTGACTGCTACCTCACTGCAGCCGAAGACCAGACTCTCCCTCCATAATAAGACCTCACTGCAGCCGAAGACCAGACTCTCCCTCCATAATAAGACCTCACTGCAGCCGAAGACCAGACTCTCCCTCCATAATAAGACCTCACTGCAGCCGAAGACCAGACTCTCCCTACATAATAAAATCTCACTGCAGCCGAAGACCAGCCTCTCCCTTCATAATAAGATCTCACTGCAGCCGAAGACCAGACTCTCCCTCCATAATAAGACCTCACTGCAGCCGAAGACCAGACTCTCCCTCCATAATAAGACCTCACTGCAGCCGAAGACCAGTCTCTCCCTCCATAATAAGACCTCACTGCAGCCGAAGACCAGTCTCTCCCTCCATAATAAGACCTCACTGCAGCCGAAGACTAGACTCTCCCTCCATAATAAGACCTCACTGCAGCCGAAGACCAGACTCTCCCTCCATAATAAGACCTCACTGCAGCCGAAGACTCTCCTCCATAATAAGACCTCACTGCAGCCGAAGACTAGACTCTCCCTCCATAATAAGACCTCACTGCAGCCGAAGACCAGACTCTCCCTCCATAATAAGACCTCACTGCAGCCGAAGACTCTCCCTCCATAATAAGACCTCACTGCAGCCGAAGACCAGACTCTCCCTCCATAATAAGACCTCACTGCAGCCGAAGACCAGACTCTCCCTCCATAATAAGACCTCACTGCAGCCGAAGACCAGACTCTCCCTCCATAATAAGACCTCACTGCAGCCGAAGACCAGACTCTCCCTCCATAATAAGACCTCACTGCAGCCGAAGACCAGACTCTCCCTCCATAATAAGACCTCACTGCAGCCGAAGACCAGACTCTCCCTCCATAATAAGACCTCACTGCAGCCGAAGACCAGACTCTCCCTACATAATAAGACCTCACTGCAGCCGAAGACCAGACTCTCCCTACATAATAAGACCTCACTGCAGCCGAAGACCAGACTCTCCCTACATAATAAGACCTCACTGCAGCCGAAGACTAGACTCTCCCTCCATAATAAAATCTCACTGCAGCCGAAGACCAGACTCTCCCTACATAATAAGACCTCACTGCAGCCGAAGACTAGACTCTCCCTCCATAATAAAATCTCACTGCAGCCGAAGACCAGACTCTCCCTCCATAATAAGATCTCACTGCAGCCGAAGACCAGACTCTCCCTCCATAATAAGATCTCACTGCAGCCGAAGACCAGACTCTCCCTCCATAATAAGATCTCACTGCAGCCGAATACCAGACTCTCCCTCCACAATAAGATCTCACTGCATCCGAAGACCAGAAACCTGAAAGGAGCTGGATAAATCAAAAGGTAGTTCTGAATGTCAGCGTGGCTCTGAGGGAGTTGTGTGCTTTCTGCCCACTCACATATCCTCTCATCACATCAGTCCAGGGAGCTACAACCACAATCTGGTCTGGCCTGCCGCCAAGATGGCTCCCTAGTTAGTGCAGCACACTGGTCAAAAGTAGTGCACTATATAGGGACTAGTGTTCCATTTGGAAAGCATTCCTGATCTCTGTAGTGTCGGCCATTCTCTACAGGGGTCAGAGGTCGTACATCAGGTTCGGCTGCTAGATTCATAAGGGTTATAGGCTACTGATGGTACATACCTAGGCCCGGAATATTTATTGACGACATGACCTGGACTTGACCATGACCTCATAGCTAGGTTCAGAGTTCTGCTTAGTCAGGCCATGTGGTCTGGAAGAACTGGCCCTAGCATGGCTTGGCCTTGTTTACCAGAGAGACATCAGTAAACAAGTGCTGAAACCCCTGTTCAGCTAATGTTGTGATTTGTTATGACAGATAGTGACTTCCTGAGTCGGCCTATGTTGTGATTTGATATGACAGATAGTGACTTCCTGAGTCGGCCTATGTTGTGATTTGATATGACAGATAGTGACTTCCTGAGTAGGCCTGTGTTGTGATTTGTTATGACTGATAGTGACTTCCTGAGTAGGCCTGTGTTGTGATTTGTTATGACTGATAGTGACTTCCTGAGTAGGCCTGTGTTGTGATTTGTTATGACGGATAGTGACTTCCTGAGTAGGCCTGTGTTGTGATTTGTTATGACGGATAGTGACTTCCTGAGTAGGCCTGTGTTGTGATTTGTTATGACGGATAGTGACTTCCTGAGTAGGCCTGTGTTGTGTTATCATTGTGAGCATCCTATTCAATCTTGGTGTAGACTGGGGTGTATTCATTAGACGAAGACCGTTGCAAAACGTTTTGCAATGAAAGCAATGGTTTCTAATTGACAAATGAAGGTGGGTCCCTTCCCATTTCATTCCGTCTGGTTCTTTTTTTTCTTCTTAGTGATGTCATGGTGTCCGGAACTCCAGCGAACAAATGTTAAAATGAACAGCAGTAGCAGAAAAGATCAAAATCACTGTCTCTTCATGCCGGTGTTCTGATCAATAAATCATCAACCACCAGTCTGTCTATGTGTCTGTCTCGGCCTCTGTTTGTCTTTCTCCTTTCTGTCTCTCTGTCCGTCTGTCTGGTCTACTTGGGCCATTTTCTTCCCTAAACCAGTACAATAAGGACAGATCAACATGGCACCTCTGTGGACATTTTGTCGTAGTCTGTTCAATTAGCTGAATAAAGACTGTACTGTGTTCCATTGCTGTTCAATTGGAATCACCTATTGGGTCATTCAGTCAAATCAATCAAATGTATATATAAAGCCTTTTATAAAGGCCTTCAAATCAGAGGTTGTCACAACAAAGCCCCATAAAGTAAACAATCAATCCATTTCCGCCAACTATTTTACAACAATTGTGATTCAAACCGAAAAATATTTCAAGGATTGGAGGAGTTTCACCTCAATATCCAACAACAATGTCCGCAAGATGTGTTTCCTGTACGAGGCCACGGAAATTACACTCTCGTCTTGATAAGGGTTTTATTCACTAGACACCAAACATAAAACGGACCGGAACAGGAAGGGACTGCCGGAACAGGAAGGGACTGCCGGGAACAGGAAGGGACTGCCGGAACAGGAAGGGACTGACTGGAACAGGAAGGGACTGCCGGGAACAGGAAGGGACTGCCGGGAACAGGAAGGGACTGCCGGGAACAGGAAGGGACTGCCGGAACAGGAAGGGACTACTGGAACAGGAAGGGACTGCCGGGAACCTGTCCAATAATAAACACTAGTTTTAGTGGTATGCACTAAAGAATACATTCCTAATTTGCAAGTTATTCATTCAACTGTACCAGTACCACTGTAGCCATATAGTCATTTCCAGTCCCTATGTAACCCAACAGGAGATGTTATGTTTCCTGCCTGGACAACAGTTACCCACTTCACTCTGGGCTAATGAGGCCATTTGTCTTCTGATGACTAAGAGAACGTGCTTCTCACTGCATTACCTGTTAGGTTCCCGTGTACCTGTTAGGTTCCTGTTAGGTTCCCCGTGTTCCTGTTAGGTTCCCCGTGTTCCTGTTAGGTTCCCCGTGTTCTCCAATGGATGACTTTGTCATTCATATTCTTCAAGGCAACAAAGTTTTCTTTGAAATTCTTGGCTCGGTTTGGTGTGTGCGTGTGCGTGTGCGGTGTTCTCTGTGATGATGCAACCGTCTGCTCTTGACAGAAGGTTGGTGGTGCGCAGCAGCAATAACCTAAAAAGCCCATAAGCCACAAGGTGAGAGAAATTGTCATTGTTTTTGTGAGGTGTTCTGTGTTGTTGGATGTGCGTCTTGGTCAATTTAGCTGAGAAAATTCAGACTTTGTCAATCTACCGCCCCAGGTGGCTGTCTTATCCTGCCTACTGGGCAGGCTGGCCCTGACACACACACACACACGCTACCACACACACACTACCACACACACACACACTACCACACACACACACACACTACCACACACACACACACACTACAAAATGCACTACCCCACACACACTGCACACACTGCTACTACTACTACACACTACCACACGCTACTAGACACTGCTACATACTACCACACAATACTAGACACTACAACATACTGCTAGACACTACCACACACTGCTAGACACTACCACACACTGCTGGACACTACCACACACTGCTAGACACTACCACACACTCCTAGACACTGCAACATACTGCTAGACACTACAACACACTGCTAGACATTACAACACACTGCTAGACACTACCACACTCCTAGACACTACAACATACTGCTAGACACTACAACATACTGCTAGACACTACAACATACTGCTAGACACACTACAACATACTGCTAGACACTACAACACACTGCTAGACACTACAACACACTGCTAGACACTACCACACACTCCTGGACACTACGACATACTGCTGGACACTACAACACACTACCACACACTACCACACACTCCTAGACACTACAACATACTGCTAGACACTACAACATACTGCTAGACACTACTAACATACTGCTAGACACTACAACATACTGCTAGACACTACAACATACTGCTGGACACTACAACATACTGCTAGACACTACAACATACTGCTAGACACTACAACACACTGCTAGACACTACAACACACTGCTAGACACTACAACATACTGCTAGACACTACAACATACTGCTAGACACTACAACATACTGCTAGACACTACAACATACTGCTAGACACTACAACATACTGCTAGACACTACAACACACTGCTAGACACTACAACATACTGCTAGACACTACAACATACTGCTAGACACTACAACACCCTGCAACAGCACACTGCTAGACACTACAACAGCACACTGCTAGACACTACAACACACTACTAGACACTACAACACACTACTAGACATTACAACAACCCACTACAACACACTGCTAGGCACTACAACACACTGCTCGACACTACAACACCCTGCTAGACACTACAACACCCTGCTAGACACTACAACACCCTGCTAGACACTACAACACCCTGCTAGACACTACAACACCCTGCTAGACACTACAACACACTACTAGACACTGCAACACACTACTAGACACGACAACACACTACTAGACACTACTAGACACTACTAGACACTACAACAACACACTACATCACACTGCTAGACACTACAACGCACTACCAGACACGACAACACACTACTAGACACTACAACACACTACTAAACACCACACCACACTACTAGACACCACTAGACACTACAACAACACACTGCTAGACACTACAACACACTGCTAGACACTACAATGCACTGCTAGACACTACAACGCACTACAACACACTGCTAGACACCACTAGACACCACTAGACACCACTAGACACTAAAGCACACTGCTTGTAATGGATCTCGTCCACAAACTGACAAGGAAAATAAACACCCACAACTCAAAAGTGAAACCAGGCTACCTAAGTATGATTCTCAATCAGGGACAATGATTGACAGCTGCCTCTGATTGAGAACCATACTAGGCCGAACACAGAAATCCCAAATGATAGAAAAACGAACATAGACAACCCACCCAACTCACGCCATGACCATACTAAAAATATATAATAACAGAACTAAGGTCACAACGTGACACTTCTAGACACTGAAAAACCCACTACTAGACACTACTCGACACTACAACACACTACTAGACACTCACGAGACACCACTAGACACTGCAACACACAGACACTACTAGACACTAATACACACTAATAGATACTACAACACATTACTAGACACTACACTACATTCCTAGACACTACTAGACACTACTAGACACTACTAGACACTACACTACATTCCTAGACACTACTAGACACTACTAGACACTACAACATGCTACTAGACACTACCAGACACTACTAGACACTACTAGACCCCACTAGACACCACTAGACACCACTAGACACTACTAGACACTACAACACACTACTAGACACCACTAGACACTGCAACACACGGACACTACTAGACACTACACAGACACTACTAGACACTAATACACACTACTAGATACTACAACACACTACTAGACACAACACAGACACTACGAGACACTACACAGACACTACTAGACACTAATACCACACTACTAGATACTACAACACAATACTAGATACTACAACACAATACTAGACACCTACAATACATTCCTAGACACTACAACACACTACTAGACACTACAATACATTCCTAGACACTACTAGACACTACAACACACTACTAGACACTACAATACATTCCTAGACACTACTAGACACTACAACACACTACTAGACACTACAATACATTCCTAGACACTACTAGACACTACAACACACTACTAGACACTACAATACATTCCTAGACACTACAATACATTCCTAGACGCTACAATACATTCCTAGACACTACAATACATTCCTAGACACTACAACACACTACTAGACACTACAATACATTCCTAGACACTACTAGACACTACAACACACTACTAGACACTACAATACATTCCTAGACACTACTAGACACTACAACACACTACTAGACACTACAATACATTCCTAGACACTACTAGACACTACAACACACTACTAGACACTACAATACATTCCTAGACACTACTAGACACTACAACACACTACTAGACACTACAATACATTCCTAGACACTACTAGACACTACAACACACTACTAGACACTACAATACATTCCTAGACACTACAATACATTCCTAGACACTACAATACATTCCTAGACACTACTAGACACTACTAGACACTACAATACATTCCTAGACACTACTAGACACTACTAGACACTACAATACATTCCTAGACACTACTAGACACTACAACACACTACTAGACACTACAATACATTCCTTGACACTACTAGACACTACTAGACACGACAACACGCTACTAGATACTACAACACACTACTAGACACTACACTACATTCCTAGACACTACTAGACACTACTAGACACTACTAGACACTACAACATGCTACTAGATACTACAACACACTACTAGACACTACTAGACACTACAACACGCTACTAGATACTACAACACACTACTAGACACTACAATACATTCCTAGACACTACTAGACACGACAAGACACGACAACACGCTACTAGATACTACACTACATTCCTAGACACTACTAGACACTACAACATGCTACTAGACACTACCAGACACTACTAGACCCCACTAGACACCACTAGACACCACTAGACACCACTAGACACTACTAGACACTACTAGACACCACTAGACACTGCAACACACAGACACTACTAGACACTACACAGACACTACTAGACACTAATACACACTGCTAGATACTACAACACACTACTAGACACAACACAGACACTACGAGACACTACACAGACACTACTAGACACTAATACACACTACTAGATACTACAACACAATACTAGACACTACAATACATTCCTAGACACTACTAGACACTACTAGACACTACAATACATTCCTAGACACTACAACACACTACTAGACACTACAATACATTCCTAGACACTACTAGACACTACAACACACTACTAGACACTACAATACATTCCTTGACACTACAATACATTCCTAGATACTACAACACACTACTAGACACTACAATACATTCCTAGACACTACTAGACACGACAAGACACGACAACACGCTACTAGATACTACACTACATTCCTAGACACTACTAGACACTACAACATGCTACTAGACACTACCAGACACTACTAGACACTACTAGACCCACTAGACACCACTAGACACCACTAGACACTACTAGACACTACAACACACTACTAGACACCACTAGACACTGCAACACACAGACACTACTAGACACTACACAGACACTACTAGACACTAATACACACTACTAGATACTACAACACACTACTAGACACAACACAGACACTACGAGACACTACACAGACACTACTAGACACTAATACACACTACTAGATACTACAACACAATACTAGACACTACAATACGTTCCTAGACACTACAACACACTACTAGACACTACTAGACACTACAATACATTCCTAGACACTACAACACACTACTAGACACTACAATACATTCCTAGACACTACTAGACACTACAACACACTACTAGACACTACAATACATTCCTAGACACTACAATACATTCCTTGACACTACAATACATTCCTAGATACTACAACACACTACTAGACACTACACTACATTCCTAGACACTACTAGACACGACAAGACGCTACTAGATACTACAGCACACTACTAGACACTACTAGACACTACTAGACACCACTAGACACTACAACACACTACTAGATACTACAGCACACTACTAGACACTACTACAAACACTACTAGATACTACAGCACGCTACTAGATACTACAACACACTACTAGACACTACTAGACACCACTAGACACCACTAGACACTACTAGACACCACTAGACACAGCTCTGTGTTGAATAGTAGAGTAACTGTCTAAACCTTCCCCAGCTCTGTGTTGAATAGTAGAGTAACTGTCTAAACCTTCCCCAGCTCTGTGTTGAATAGTAGAGTAACTGTCTAAACCTTCCCCAGCTCTGTGTTGAATAGTAGAGTAACTGTCTAAACCTTCCCCAGCTCTGTGTGTTGAATAGTAGAGTAACTGTCTAAACCTTCCCCACCTCTGTGTTGAATAGTAGAGTAACTGTCTAAACCTTCCCCAGCTCTGTGTTGAATAGTAGAGTAACTGTCTAAACCTTCCCCAGCTCTGTGTTGAATAGTAGAGTAACTGTCTGTCTCTATCTCTGAGTGTCTATATCTCTGTTTTGTCTGTCTAAATCTTTCTCTCTCTCTCTTTCTCTCTCTCTACCTATCCCTCCCTCTCTCTACCTATCCCTCCCTCTCTCTACCCATCCCTCCCTCTCTCTACCCATCCCTCCCTCTCTCTACCTATCTCTCCCTCTCTCTACCCATCCCTCCCTCTCTCTACCCATCCCTCCCTCTCTCTACCCATCCCTCCCTCTCTCTACCCATCCCTCCCTCTCTCTACCCATCCCTCCCTCTCTCTACCCATCCCTCCCTCTCTCTACCCATCTCTCCCTCTCTCTACCCATCCCTCCCTCTCTCTACCCATCCCTCCCTCTCTACCCATCCCTCCTCTCTCTACCCATCCCTCCCTCTCTCTACCCATCCCTCCCTCTCTCTACCCATCTCTCCCTCTCTCTACCCATCCCTCCCTCTCTCTACCCATCCCTCCCTCTCTCTACCCATCCCTCCCTCTCTCTACCCATCCCTCTCTCTACCCATCCCTCCCTCTCTCTACCCATCCCTCCCTCTCTCTACCCATCCCTCCCTCTCTCTACCTATCCCTCCCTCTCTCTACACATCCCTTCCTCCCTCCCAAACAGATGGCACCAGCTGCCATTGGTAACTATCTCAGAGTGAACCCCCATGGTCCCCATAGAATTTAACTGGGGAAGACCCCCACAGAATTTGACTGGGGAAGACCCCCACAGAATTTGATTGGGGAAGACCCCACAGAATTTGACTGGGGAAGACCCCACAGAATTTGACTGAGGAAGACCCCACAGAATTTGACTGGGGAAGAACCCCACAGAATTTGACTGGGGAAGACCCCACAGAATTTGACTGGGGAAGACCCCACAGAATTTGACTGGGAAGACCCACAGGAGTTGACTGGGGGAAGACCCCACAGAATTTGACTGGGGAAGGATCCTCAGGAATTTGACTGGGAGAAGACCACCATTGAACTTGACTGGGGAAGACCTCCACAGAATTTGACTGGGGAAGACCCCACAGAATTTGACTGGGGGAAGACCCACAGAATTTCATCTCTTCTCGCTGTTCTCTCTCTCTCTCTCTTTCTCTCTCTCTCTCCATCTTCTCTCTCTCTCTCTCCATCTTCTCTCTCTCTCTCTCTCTCTCTCTCTCTCTCTCTCTCTCTCTCTCTCTCTCTCTCTCTCTCTCTCGCTCTATCTCTCTCTCTCTCTCTCCCCTTTCTCTCCACTCATCTCTTCTCGCTGTTTCTTTCTCCGTCTTCTCTCTCTCTCTCATCCATCTCTCTCTCTCTCTCTCTCTCTCTCTCTCTCTCTCTCTCTCTCATCTTCTCTCTCTCTCTCTCTCTCTCTCTCTCTCTCTCTCTCTCTCTCTCTCTCTCTCTCTCACCTTCTCTCTCTCTCTCTCTCTACCCTTTCTCTCTACCTCTCTCTACTCTCTCTACCTCTCTGCCCCTCTCTACCCCTCTCTACCTCTCTCTCTCTCTCTCTCTCTCTCTCTCTCTCTCTCTCTCTCTCTGCTCTCTCCTCTCTCTCTCTACCTCTCTCTCCTACTCTCTCTCTCTCTCTACCTCTCTCTCTCCTATCTCTACCTCTCTCTCTCTCTCTCTCTCTCTCTCTCTCTACCCCTTTCTCTCTACTAATCTCTTATCGCTGTTCTTTCTCCGTCTTTTTCTCTCTCCCCTTCACTTTCCTAATATGAATCATCCCTAAGTGTTTTTGTGTATCTTTTGAGAATACTCTAGCGGTGTCGGCTGTGAACACTAATGAGTTGACAAGGCTTTTAAGGAGGTGTTAGTTAAAGTCAGTCACACGCGATCATCTGTCCTCAAGCCAACCAAACACTGCTTCCTGTGGCTCCTAATGAGAATATAATGGAATGTTCTGGAAAACCAAGCATGTTCTTAATGGCAGTTAAAGAGATTGTTCAGGAAAACCCACATTTTCTATACTGAACAAGAATAATAATGACAATATTTATGGCCCTGGCAGTGACACTTCTGGGCAAAAGCCTTGCAACTAGCAGAGAGAGAGAGAGAGAGAGATTATTTTTGGTCCTAACACTAGGGCTGTGACAATTATGGAATTTTGGGTAGCGATTCATTGTCATGCAGATAAACACTGTTATTGTCACAATTGTCATTTTTGTCGTTAAATGGTTTGTGCTTGTCAGGCATGTTTGAAAATTAGCTACAACATACCTGATGAACACAACATAGTTTTGGTTACCAACTACCCTCTCCATGTAAACATGTACAACTGCCCTCTCCATGTAAACATGTACAACTGCCCTCTCCATGTAAACATGTACAACTGCCCTCTCCATGTAAACATGTACAGCTGCCCTCTCCATGTAAACATGTACAACTGCCCTCTCCATGTAAACATGTACAACTGCCAGAGGTCTGTCTGTTTCAGTAGATGTTCTCCTTTGTTATTCTAACACTGTGTGAGAGACTTGGGTTCAAACTCAGGTTTCCTGTGTAACACTCGATTGTGTTACCCTGTTGAGCTAAAAACCTACGCATTTGCTCGGGGAGGCGACCTGTATTCAAGTCTCAGGCAAGGTTACTCAACTACCTCCATTTACCACCAGCTGTAAATACATACAGCAGGCCATCCACCTTTTACATCCACCCCTCTCTGTTTGACTTGGATATGAAGATAACAGGGTTTGTATTGTGTTGCTGAAGCGAGAAGGCCCACCTGAACGCCTTGTTCGTATTGTTGTGTCTCTGCCATTTTGAGCATCTTAAGCACCTGTGTGGGGCTGTACTATCAGACAGAGACGGAGAGTAAGAGAGCAAGAGTCACCTGTCTCTGTACACACCAGGTCCTCTCAGCTCCAACTTTACAGCTTTGGAGAGAGAAAACAACAACCTCAAGATCCGTTGTAACCAGAAAGCCAAACTGAAAGCCTCTGAGTGGTTGATAGTATTAGATGAACTGCACTGCCAGTCCCATGGTT
>NW_026289383.1:0-3702 GCF_023373465.1 Oncorhynchus keta
GACCTCAGGGACAGCATTTACCTCACGCTGACCTCAGGGACACATTTACCTCACGCTGACCTCATGGGACAGCATTTACCTCACGCTGACCTCAGGGACACATTTACCTCACGCTGACCTCATGGACACATTTACCTCACGCCTGACCTCATGGACACATTTACCTCACGCTGACCTCAGGGACAGCATTTACCTCACGCTGACCTCAGGGACACATTTACCTCACGCTGACCTCAGGGACACATTTACCTCACGCTGACCTCATGGAAGCATTTACCTCACGCTGACCTCAGGGACACATTTACCTCACGCTGACCTCAGGGACACATTTACCTCACGCTGACCTCAGGGACACATTTACCTCACGCTGACCTCAGGGACACATTTACCTCACGCTGACCTCATGGAAGCATTTACCTCACGCTGACCTCAGGGACACATTTACCTCACGCTGACCTCATGGACACATTTACCTCACGCTGACCTCATGGAAGCATTTACCTCACGCTGACCTCATGGAAGCATTTACCTCACGCTGACCTCATGGACACATTTACCTCACGCTGCCCTCAGGGACACATTTACCTCACGCTGACCTCATGGAAGCATTTACCTCACGCTGACCTCATGGACACATTTACCTCACGCTGACCTCATGGACACATTTACCTCACGCTGACCTCATGGAAGCATTTACCTCACGCTGACCTCATGGACACATTTACCTCACACTGACCTCATGGAAGCATTTACCTCACGCTGACCTCATGGACACATTTACCTCACGCTGACCTCATGGGACACATTTACCTCACGCTGACCTCATGGACACATTTGCACTCACGCTGACCTCATGGACACATTTACCTCACGCTGACCTCATGGACAGCATTTACCTCACGCTGACCTCATGGACACATTTACCTCACGCTGACCTCATGGAAGCATTTACCTCACGCTGACCTCATGGAAGCATTTACCTCACGCTGACCTCATGGACACATTTACCTCACGCTGACCTCATGGACAGCATTTACCTCACGCTGACCTCAGGGACACATTTACCTCACTGGCCTCATGGAGCATTTCCTCACGTGACCTTACGGAACATTTACCTCACGCTGACCTCATGGACACATTTACCTCACGCTGGCCTCAGGGACACATTTACCTCACGCTGACCTCATGGAAGCATTTACCTCACGCTGACCTCATGGACACATTTACCTCACGCTGACCTCAGGGACAGCATTTACCTCACGCTGACCTCATGGACACATTTACCTCACGCTGACCTCATGGAAGCATTTACCTCACGCTGACCTCAGGGACACATTTACCTCACGCTGACCTCAGGGACACATTTACCTCACGCTGACCTCATGGACACATTTACCTCACGCTGACCTCATGGAAGCATTTACCTCACGCTGACCTCATGGAAGCATTTACCTCACGCTGACCTCATGGACACATTTACCTCACGCTGACCTCATGGAAGCATTTACCTCACGCTGACCTTACGGAATCATTTACCTCATGTTGACCTCATGGACACATTTACCTCACGCTGACCTCAGGGACACATTTACCTCACGCTGACCTCATGGAAGCATTTACCTCACGCTGACCTCATGGACACATTTACCTCACGCTGACCTCAGGGAAGCATTTACCTCACGCTGACCTCATGGAAGCATTTACCTCACGCTGACCTCATGGAAGCATTTACCTCACGCTGACCTCATGGACACATTTACCTCACGCTGACCTCAGGGACACATTTACCTCACGCTGACCTCATGGACACATTTACCTCACGCTGACCTCATGGAAGCATTTACCTCACGCTGACCTCAGGGACACATTTACCTCACGCTGACCTCATGGACACATTTACCTCACGCTGACCTCATGGAAGCATTTACCTCACGCTGACCTCATGGAAGCATTTACCTCACGCTGACCTCAGGGACACATTTACCTCACGCTGACCTCAGGGACACATTTACCTCACGCTGACCTCATGGAAGCATTTACCTCACGCTGACCTCAGGGACACATTTACCTCACGCTGACCTCAGGGACACATTTACCTCACGCTGACCTCATGGAAGCATTTACCTCACGCTGACCTCAGGGACACATTTACCTCACGCTGACCTCATGGACACATTTACCTCACGCTGACCTCAGGGACACATTTACCTCACGCTGACCTCAGGGACACATTTACCTCACGCTGACCTCATGGAAGCATTTACCTCACGCTGACCTCAGGGACACATTTACCTCACGCTGACCTCAGGGACACATTTACCTCACGCTGACCTCAGGGACACATTTACCTCACGCTGACCTCAGGGACACATTTACCTCACGCTGACCTCATGGAAGCATTTACCTCACGCTGACCTCATGGACACATTTACCTCACGCTGACCTCATGGACACATTTACCTCACGCTGACCTCATGGACACATTTACCTCACGCTGACCTCATGGAAGCATTTACCTCACGCTGACCTCATGGACACATTTACCTCACGCTGACCTCAGGGACACATTTACCTCACGCTGGCCTCAGGGAAGCATTTACCTCACGCTGACCTCATGGACACATTTACCTCATGCTGGCCTCAGGGACACATTTACCTCACGCTGGCCTCATGGAAGCATTTACCTCACGCTGACCTCATGGACACATTTACCTCACACTGACCTCATGGAAGCATTTACCTCACGCTGACCTCATGGACACATTTACCTCACGCTGACCTCATGGAAGCATTTACCTCACGCTGACCTCATGGAAGCATTTACCTCACGCTGACCTCATGGACACATTTACCTCACGCTGACCTCATGGACACATTTACCTCACGCTGACCTCATGGAAGCATTTACCTCACGCTGACCTCATGGAAGCATTTACCTCACGCTGACCTCATGGACACATTTACCTCACGCTGACCTCATGGACACATTTACCTCACGCTGACCTCATGGACACATTTACCTCACGCTGACCTCATGGAAGCATTTACCTCACGCTGACCTCATGGAAGCATTTACCTCACGCTGACCTCAGGGACACATTTACCTCACGCTGACCTCAGGGACACATTTACCTCACGCTGACCTCATGGAAGCATTTACCTCACGCTGACCTCATGGAAGCATTTACCTCACGCTGACCTCAGGGACACATTTACCTCACGCTGACCTCATGGAAGCATTTACCTCACGCTGACCTTACGGAATCATTTACCTCATGTTGACCTCATGGACACATTTACCTCACGCTGACCTCAGGGACACATTTACCTCACGCTGACCTCATGGAAGCATTTACCTCACGCTGACCTCATGGACACATTTACCCTCACGCTGACCTCAGGGACAGCATTTACCTCACGCTGACCTCATGGAAGCATTTACCTCACGCTGACCTCATGGAAGCATTTACCTCACGCTGACCTCATGGACACATTTACCTCACGCTGACCTCAGGGACACATTTACCTCACGCTGACCTCATGGACACATTTACCTCACGCTGACCTCATGGAAGCATTTACCTCACGCTGACCTCAGGGACACATTTACCTCACGCTGACCTCATGGACACATTTACCTCACGCTGACCTCATGGAAGCATTTACCTCACGCTGACCTCATGGAAGCATTTACCTCACGCT
>NW_026289384.1:0-15400 GCF_023373465.1 Oncorhynchus keta
TCTTTCTTCTATCTCTTCTCTTCTTGTCTCTTCATCTCTATTCTCATTCTCTTCTTCCATTCTCCTTCCCTCTTATTCTCTTCCATCTCTCTCTGTTCTCTCTCTATCTTCTCTATCTCTTCTTTCTTCTATCTTTTTTATCTTTCTTCCTTTCTTCTATTTCTCTATCTTCTATCCATATTCTTCATTCTTTCTATTCTCTCTCTCTCTTTCCTATTCTCTCCATCTCTTCTTCCGAGTCTCTTTATCTCTTCTTCTATCTCTTCTGTCTTCCTCTTCTTCCATTCTCTCTCCATCTCTGTGCTTATCTCTTCTATCCTTCTTCTTATCTTCTCGGATCCTCACTCCATCTTTCTTATCTCGACTTTTCTTTTATCTTTCTATCCCTATCTTATCTTCTATCTTCTTCTATTTTCTATCTTCTATTCATCTTCTTTCTTATTCCTTCTTTCCTCTCTATATCTTCTCTATTCTTCTCCATGTTTCTTTCTATGTCTTCTTCTTCGATCTTCTTCTATCTTCTCTGTCTGTCTATCCTTTCTCTCTATCTTTTCTCTCTTCTCTTCTTGTCTCTCTCCATTCTCTTCTCTCCACTCTCTCTATCTCTCTCTTCACTCTGTTCTATCTCTTTCTTTTCTTCTATTCTCTGTCTCATTTCTTCTTCTATCTCTCTTCCATCTTCTCTCTCTATTCTCTATCTTTCCTTCCCTTCTATTCTTCTTCATTCTCCATCTTCTCTCTCTTTCTCTGCCTCTCTTCTATTCTATCTTCCATGTCTCTATCCTCCTCTATTCTCTTCTATCTTCTTTCTTCTCTTCTATTTCTTCTTCTTTCCTTTATTTCTTCTTCTTATTCTTTCTTTCTCTCTCTCCATCTTCTCTCTCTTCCTCTCTCTCTATCTCTTCTCTATTCTTACTTCTCTCTCTCTTCTCTCTTCTCTATTCTCTCTTCTCTCTCTCTCTTATCTCTTCTATCTCTCTTCTCTATTTCTTCTTCTCTCTGAGTTCATCTTGTCTCTCTCTCATTCTCTCTCATCTTCTCCATTCTCTCCTTCTCTCTCTTCTTCTATTCATTATTCTTTCTTTCTCTAATTTCATTTTCTCTTCTTATCTGCTCATTTCTTTCTTCTTTCATTCCTATTATCTTCCTATTCTCTCTATTTCTTCTTATTTTTCTGGTTTCTCTATTCTCTTTCTCTCTCTCTCTATTTTCTTCTTCATCTCTCTCTCTTCTCTCTCTCTTCTCTATTCTCTTCTGACTCTTCTCTCATTTCTATCTGCTCGTTTCTCTATCTCTCTTCTTCTCTTACTTCTCTCTTCTATCTTGATTTCTCTATTCTCTTCTCTCTCTGTTCGATCTTGTCTTCTCTCTATTCTTTCTCTGTTCTCTTCTCTCTCTTCTCATTCTTACGGTGACCTGATCCGGAGTAACCAAAACATAAATGTTTTCCTTATAATGCGTGTCAGTGTTTCCTGTTCCTGTTCCTGTTTGTTTCACTGTAGCTTAGACATCGTTCTGATTTAGTAGTTCTGATCATTTCTTCAATGATCTTGATCAATGTCTTATTTTGCTAAGTTCTTCATTGATATTGATGAATCTCTCATTTTATAAGTTCTTCATTGATCTTGATGAATCTCATTTTATAAGTTCTTCATTGATCTTGATGAATCTCTCATTTTATAAGTTCTTCATTGATCTTGATGAATCTCTCATTTTATAAGTTCTTCATTGATCTTGATCAATCTCTCTTTTTTGTTGTTCTAGATTGATTTTGACCAATCTCAAATTGTAATAAATGATTGATTGATCTTGTAACGATTTAGCGTACTAACAGATGTTTGATTCTTTTCTGTTCATATTTCTTTCAGCGTGTAACTGTAACCAACACTCGTTTGACTGTTACTACGACCCGAGGTCGACCAGAGGAGAGCTAGCATCAGCGTCGAGGGACAGTACAGGGCGGAGTCTGCATGGAGTGTCAGGTATTACTACTGCCCTTTATAAACACCTACACCTTTATAGTAGGAGATGATTACAGAAGATAAAAGACATGGTTCGTTTACAAGTTAAATTACATTTCTTTCATTAATCAATATATTAATTCATTAATCAACTTTTATTTTATAATATATAATAATATAATATATAATAATATATAATATAATATATGCCATTTAGCAGACGCTTTTATCCAGCGACTTACAGTCATGTGTGCATACATTCTACGTATGGGTGGTCCGGGAATCGAACCCACTACCCTGGCGTTACAAGCTCCATGCTCTACCAACTGGAGCTACAGAAGGACCACTTCCATTACACCCGGTCCATTTCACCTGCACTGTAGTCCCTGCATTTGCTGTACTGAGTGTTGTCATGTGTTGTATGTCATTGACTCATTTGTAATCCTGTGTTGTTGACTCCTTCTACCTTGTTCCCTCTCCCAGCATCCACACCACTGGTGTCAACTGTGGCAGCTGTGTCCTCACCTCTTCCACCAGATCACCTGACCATCCTCTGGACTCCCCATTGGCTTGCTCCGTGAGTGACAGTTTATATTCATGACAAAAATATATCTTGATTGGTCTATTTGAATGATCTTATTTTATTTTTCCCTTGTGGCTGGATCAGTGCGTCTTCCTGATAGTTATGTTTGTCACATGACAGCAGAATGATATAGGTCATTGTCCTCCTCCTCCTGCTCCTCCTCGTCCTCTCCTCCTCCTTCTCCTCTTCCTCCTCCTCCCTTCTCCCCCTACTCCTCCTTCTCTTCCTCTTCCTCCCCTCCTCCTCCTTCTCCCCCTACTCCTCCTTCTCTTCCTCTTCCTCCTCCTCCTCCTCTTCCTCCTCTTCCTCTCCCTCCTCTTCTTCCTCCTTCTTCTCACTCCATAACTCCTCTATACTCTTCTTACCCTCATCCTCCTCTTCCTTCTCCATACTCCTTCTGCCTTCTCCTCCCTCTCCTCTACCTGCTCCTCTCACTCTCTGCTCTCCTCCATTCCTCTGCCGATCTCCAACCCTCCTCTGAGTCCTCTCCCTCTCCCTCTCCTCTCCCTCTCTCCCCTACTCCTGAACACTCTCTCTCCTCTTCCTCTTCCTACATACTGATCTCTCCTCTCCTCTCCTTCTCTCATCTCCTCTGCCCTCTCCTCTCCGTCTTCCCACTTCCTTCTCCTCTCCTCTCCTCCCTCATTCCTCTCACTTCTCGTCTGGCCTCTGTCTCTGCCTTCGTACACTCTCTCCTTCCTTCCTCTCTCTCCTTCCCTCTCGCCTTTCCTCTGCCTCCACTCTGGCTGCCTCTCTGGCTCTCATCTGCTTCCTTCATTCCTCTGTTACCTTCACGCCCTCTCTCCCTTCTCATCTCTCCGCTAATCCTCCTTCTTCACTGCTCGACCTCTCCTCGACTCTGCCTCTCTCCTTCTCCTTGACCTCCCTCTTCTACTCTCTCCCTCCTCCTCCTCTTCCTCCATCCTCCTCCTTCCTCTCTTCCTTCTCTCTCCTCCTCTTCCTTCCTCTCCTTCCTCCTTCTCCCTTCTCCTTCTCCTTCCTCCTTCCTCCTCCTCCTTCCTCCTCCTCTTCCTCCATCCTACCTCTCCTCTCTCCTCCTCTCCCTTCCTCCTCCTCCTCCTCTCCTCTTCCTCCTCTCTTCCTCTCCTCCTTCTCCTTCCTCCTCTCCTTCCCTCCTCCTTCCTCCTCCTCTCTCCTCTCCTTCCCTTCCTCCTCCTTCCTCTCCCTTCTCTTCTCCTTCTCTCTCCTCCTCCTTCTCCTCCTCCTCCTTCCCTCATCTCCTTCCTTCCTTCTCCTTCTCTCTTCCTTCCTCTCTTCCTCTCTCCTCTTCCTCCTTCTTCCTTCTCCTCTCTCCTCCTCTCCTCCTCCTCCCTTCTCTCTCTCCTCTCCTCCTTCTCTCTTCCTCTTCCTCCCTTCCTTCTCCTTCTCTCTTCCTCCTTCCTCCTCTCTCCTCCTCCCTCTCCTCCTTCCTTCCTCCTTCTCCTCCTTCCTCCTCCTCCTCCTCCCTCCTCCTTCTCCTCTTCCTCCTTCTCCTCCCTCTCCTCCTCCTCTCCTCTCTCCTTCCTCTTCCTCCTCTCCTCCTCTCCTCCTCCTCCTCTCTCTCTCCTTCTCCTCTCTCCTCCTTCCTCCTCTCCTCCTCCTCCTCTCCTCTCCTCCTCCCTCTCTTTCCTCCCTTCCTTCTCCTCTCCTCCTCTCTCCTCCTCCTCCTCCTCCTCCTCCCTCTCCTCTCCTCCTCCTCCTCTCCTCCTCCCTCCTCCTTCTCCTCCTTCTCCTCTCCCTCCTCCTCCTTCCTTCTCTCTCCTTCTCTCCTTCTACTCCTCCTTCTCTCCTCCTTCCTCCTCCCTCCTTCCTTCCTTCCTCCCTCTCCTCCTCCTCCTCCTCCTCCTTCTCTCTCCTCTCTCCTTCCTTCCTCTCCTCTTCCTTCCTCCCTCCTCCTCCTCCTCCTCTTCCTTCTCTCTTCTCCTCTTCTCCTCTCTTTCTCACTCTCTCCTTCCTTCCTCCTTCTCCCTCCTCCCTCTCTCTCTTCCTCTTCTCCTCTCTCTCCTCTCCCCCTCTTCCATCCTCCTTCCTCTTCCTCCTCTCCTTCTTCACTCCCTCCTTCTTTCCTCCTCCTTCTCCTACATCTTCCTCTCATTCCTTACTCTCATCTCCTTCTCTCCTTCCCTCTCCTCTCCTCCTCTCCTTTCTCCTCTCTCTCCTCTCTCCTTCTCTTCCTTACCTCTTCTCTTCCTTACTCTCATCCTCCTTCCGTTCCTCTCTCCTCTTCCTCCTCCTGTCTCCTCTTCCTTCCTCCCTCCCCTCTCTTCCTCCCTCCTTCCTTCTCCCTTCTCCTCCTCCTTCCTCCTCCTCCTTCTTCCTTCTTCCTCCTTCTTCTTCTTCCTCCTCCTCTCTTCCTCCCTTCCTCCTCCTCTCCTCCTCTCCTTCCTCTTCCTCCCTCTCTTCTCTTCCTCTCCTCCTCCTTCCTCTCCTTCTCTCTCTTCTCCTCCTCCTCCTTCCTCCCTTCCTCCTTCTTCCTCTCTCTTCCTTCTTCCTTTCCTCTCCTCCCTCTTCCTCCTCTTCCCTCCTCCTCTTCTCCTCCTCCTCTCCTCTCCCTTCTCTCTCTTCTCCCCTCCCTCTTCTCTCCTCCTTCACTTCTCCTCCACTCTTCCTCTTCTTCCTCCTCTTTCCTTCTCCTTCCTCTCCTCCTTCCTGCCTCCTGTTTTTCTCTGCTTCCTCTCCTCCTCCTTCCTCCTCCCTTCTCCTCTTCCTTCCTCCTCCTCTCCCTCCTCTTCCTCCTTCTCTTCCTCCTTCCTCCTCCTCCTCTCCTCTCCCTCCTTTCCCTCCTTCTTCTTCTACCTTCTTCTCTCCTTCTCCTTCTCTCTCTTCCTCCTTCTCTTCTCCTCTTCCTCTCTCTCCTCTCTCTCTCCTTTCTCTCTCCTCCTCCTCCCTTCTCTTACCTCCTCCTCTCCTCTTCTGCCTCTCCTCCTCTATCTCACTCCTTCCTCTCCCTCCTCTTCCATATTCTCCTCCTCCTTCCTCTTCCTCCTCCTCCTTCTCCTCCTCCTTCCTCCCCTTCCTCCTTCTCCTCTCCTCTTCCTCTCCTCTCTCTCCTCTCCTTCCTTCCTCTCCTTCCTCTCTCTCATCTTCCTCTCTCCTCTCCTCTTCCTCTATCTCTTTCTTCCTCTTCTCCACTCTTCTCTTCTTCCTCCTCTCCTCTCCTTCCTCTCCTTCTCTTCTCCTTCCTCCTCCCTCCTCTTCTCTTCTCTCTCTCCTTTCTCCTACTATCCTCTCTTCCTTCACTCTTCTCTCTTTCTCCTCTCCTCTCTCCTCCTTCTCTCTCTTCATCTTCTTCCTCTCTCCTCTTCCTCTCTTCTCCTCCTCCTTCTCTCCTTCTCCTCCTCTCCTCTCTCCTCCTCTCCTCTCTCCTCTTCCTCCTCCTCCTTCCACCTCTTCTCTTCTCCTTCTCCTCTTCCTCCTCCTCTCCTCCTCCTTCTCCCTTCTCCTCCTCCTCCTCTCCTCCTTCTCTTTCCTCTTCTCCTCCTTCTCTTCCTCCTCTTCCTCTTCCTCCTTCTCCTTCTCCTCTTCCTCCTCCTACCTCCTCTCTCCTTCTCTCTCTCCTTCCTTCTCCTTCCTCTCTCTCTCCTCCTTCTCTCTTCTCTCCTTCCTCCTCTCCTCCTCCTACCTCCTCCTCTTCCTCTCTCCTCTTCTTCCTCCTCCTTCCTCTCTCCTCTTCCTCCTCTCCTCTTCCTCCTTCTCCTCTTCCTCCTCCTCTCCTCTCTCCTCTCTCCTTCTCCCTCCTCCTCTCCTCCTCTCCTCTCCTTCCTCCTCTTCCTCCTCTTCTCCTTCTCTCTTCCTCCTCCTCTCTCTTCTCTTCATCTCCTCTCTCCTCTCCTCCTCACTCCTCCTCTTCTCCTTCCTCTCCTTCCTACCTCCTCCTCCTCCTTCTCCTCTCTCTCTCTCATCTTCCTCCTCTCCTCCTCTTCTCCTCTTCTTCCTTCTCCTCTTCCTCCTCTCTCTCTCCTTCCTCCTCCTCTCTCTCTTCCTCTCTTCTCCTCTCCTTCTCCTCCTTCCTCCTTCTCCTCTTCCTTCCTCCTCCTCCTCCCTCTCCTCCTCTCCTCCTCCTCTCTCCTCTTCCTCTCTCCTTCTCCTCTTCCCTCCTCCTCTCCCTCTCCTCTCCTTCTCCTCCTTCTCCTCCTCCTCCTCCTTCTCCTCTCCTTCTTCCTCCTCTTCTCCTCTCTCTCCTCTCTCCTCTCCTCTCTCCTCCTTCCTCCTCCTCCTCTCCTCTCTCCTCTCCCTCTTCCTCCTCTCCTTCCTCTTCCTCCTCCTCTCTCCTTCCTCTCCTCTCCTCTTCCTCCTCCTCCTCCTCTCTCTCTCCTCCTCCTCCTCCTCTCCTCTCCTCTCTCCTTCTTCTCCTCCTTCTCCTTCTCCTCTCTCCTCCTCTCTCCTCTCCTCTCTCCTCTCTTCTCTTCTCCTTCCTCCTCCTCCTTCTCCTTCTCTCCTCTTCCTCCTCTCCTCTCTTCCTCTCTCTCTCTCTCTTCCTCTCTCCTCCTCTCTCCTTCCTCTTCTCCTTCTCCTCTTCTCTTCCTCCTCCTCCTCTCTCCTCTTCCTCCTTCTCCTCTTCCTCCTCCTCCTCCTCCTCCTCCTCTTCCTCCTCCTCTCCCTCCTCTTCCTTCTCTTCCTTCTCCTCCTCCCTCTCTCCTTCTCCTCTTCTCCTCTTCCTCCTCTTTCTCCTCCTTCTCCTTCCTCTCTCTTCCTCCTCCTCCTTCTCCTTCTCCTTCTCCTCCTCCTCCTCCTCCTCCTCCTCTTCCTTCCTTCTCCCTCCTCCTCCTCCTTCTCCTCTTCCTCCTCCTTCCTCTTCATCTTCCTCCTCCTCCTCCTTCTCCTCTCTCCTCTTCCTCCTCCTCCTCCTTCTCCTTCTCCTCTTCCTCCTCCCTCTCTCCTCCTCTTCCTTCTCTTTCCTTCTCCTCCTCCTCCTCCTCTCCTTCTCCTCTTCCTCCTCTTTCTCCTCCTTCTCCTCCTCCTCCTCCTCCTCCTTCCTCCTTCTCCTTCTCCTTCTCCTCTTCCTCCTCCCTCCTCCTTCTCCTCTTCCTCCTTCTCCTCTTCCTCCTCCTCCTCCTCCTCCTCTCCTCTTCCTCCTCCCTCCTCCTTCTCCTCCTCTTCCTCCCTCCCTCCTCCTCCTCCTTCTCCTCTTCCTCCTCCTCCTCCTCTTCCTCCTCCTCCTTCTCCTCTTCCTCCTCCTCTCCCCTCCTCTTCCTCCTCCTCCTCCTCCTCCTCCTCCTCCTCCTCCTCCTCTCCTCCTTCCTTCTCCCTCCTCCTTCTCCTCCTCCTCCTCCTCCTCCTCCTCCTCCTCCTCCTCCTCCTCCTCCCTCCTCCTCTCCCTCCTCTTCCTCCTCCTCCTCCGCCTCCTCCTCCTCCTCCTCCTCCTCCTCTTCCCTCTCCCTCCTCTTCCTTCTCCTCCTCCTCCTCCTCCTTCTCCTCCTCCTCCCTCCTCCTCCTCCTCCTCCTCTTCCTCTTCCTCTTCCTCTTCCTCTTCCTCTTCCTCCTCCTCCTCCTCCTCTCCCTCCTCCTTCCTCCTCCTCCTCCTCCTCCTCCTCCTCTTCTCTGCAGCCTGTGTGTGCCGGGTCAGAGTTCACAGATGGTACCTGTGAGGATCTGACGGGTCGTTGTTACTGTAAACCCAGCTACACCGGAGCGAACTGTGACTCCTGTGCTGAGGGATACATTAACTTCCCAGGCTGCTACCGTAAGTACTGTCGTTGAGAGCAGCATTTTTTTTTGCTCTCTGAAGTTACCGTAAGTACCTACAACAGGCATCATTTTTATGGTCCTCATATAAGGATCATTGGGTAAAGAGTTGTAGGAACACAAACTGGACATTTTTCCTGCACAGACATAGATTACACCGAGTCTTGGAGTAGAAATCATCTACAATGAGAGAATGTCTATTGAAATAGCTTTTTAGTTCAGGACGAGGCTTAATCTCTGTCCAGGGAAACAGATCCTACAACTTTCCAGTAGCCCAGGATCGATAAGAACTCTCTCTCTCTCTCTGCTATAACTTGTTTACTTTGTCTGTTTCTGCCGTAGCAAACGACCTCAACAACAACACCGACAGAGAGGTCAAACCTGCCGGAGAAATCATCAGTAAGGCTTTTAAATGTGTTTTATTAGTTATTTATTTGAGTCGGTAATACATTCTGCAGACAGGCAAGGCTGTCTGGGTATTATTATCTCCCAGCATTCTCTCCTTTAATGGAATTTTGATTATTATTATTGATTGTTCATTTAAACATTTTATTTTTTTTAGACGAGTCAGTTGAGAACAAATTCTTATTTACAATAATAATAATAATTATAATAATGACGGCCTACCAGGGAACAGTGGGTTAACTACCTTGTTCAGGGGACCAGTGGGTTAACTGCCTTGTTCAGGGAACAGTGGGTTAACTGCCTTGTTCAGGGGACCAGTGGGTTAACTGCCTTGTTCAGGGGAACAGCGGGTTAACTGCCTTGTTCAGGAACAGTGGGTTAACTGCCTTGTTCAGGAACAGTGGGTTGCTACGCGATGGGAACGGCGGGTTAACTGCCTTGTTCAGAACAGCGAGGTTAACCTGCCTTGTTCAGGGGAACAGTGGAGTTCCTTTGCCTTGTTCAGAAACAGTGGAGTTGCTGCCTCGTTCAGAGGGAACAGCGGTTAACTGCCTCGTTCAGGAACAGTGGTTAACTGCCTTGTTCAGGGAACAGCGGGTTAACTGCCTTGTTCAGGGGAACAGTGGGTTAACTGCGCGCTCCCAGGAACAGTGGGTTAACTGCCTTGTTCAGGACAGTGGGTTAACTGCTGCTTGTTCAGGGGAACAGTGGGTTAACTGCCTTGTTCAGAGACAGTGGGTTAACTGCCTTGTTCAGGGAACAGTGGGTTAACTGCCTTGTTCAGGGGAACAGTGGGTCAACTGCCTTGTTCAGGGGAACAGTGGGTTAACTGCCTTGTTCAGGGTAACAAGCCCGGGTTAACTGCCTTGTTCAAGAGAGGAACAGTGGGTTAACTGCCTCGTTCAGGGAACAGTGGGTTAACTGCCTTGTTCAGAGACAGTGAGTTAACTGCCTTGTTCAGGGAACAGTGGTTTAACTACCCTTGTTCAAGAGAACAATTGAGTTAAGCTTAATTCAGAAGAACAACAGTTCTTTGCCAGCCCATTCACAGGGAACAGTGGGTTAACTGCCTTGTTCAGAACAGTGGGTTAACTGCCTTGTTCAGGGGAACACTGGGTTAACTGCCTTGTTTAGGGGAACAGTGGGTTAACTGCCTGTTCAGGGAACAGTGGGTTAAATGCCTTGTTCAGGGGAACAGTAGGTTAACTGCCTTGTTCAGGGGAACAGTGGGTTAACTGCCTTGTTCAGGGAACAGTGGGTTAGCTGCCTTGTTCAGGGGAACAGTGGGTTAACTGCCTTGTTCAGGGGAACAGTGGGTTAGCTGCCTTGTTCAGGGAACAGCGGGTTAACTGTCTTGTTCAGGGGACCAGTGGGTTAACTGCCTTGTTCAGGGGACAGAACAGTTTTAATTACCTTGTCAGCTCTGGGGATTCGATCTAGCAACCTTCGGTTTCTAGTCCAAAGCTCGAACCACTTAGGTTACCTGCCACCTCTACACTTCAACCACTGGGCTACCTGCCACCTCTACACTCTAACCACTAGGTTACCTGCCACCTCTACACTCTAACCACTAGGCTACCTGCCACCCTACACTCTAACCACTAGGCTACCTGCCACCTCTACACTCTAACCACTAGGTTACCTGCCACCTCTACACTCTAACCACTAGGCTACCCTGCCACCTCTCCACTCTAACCACTAGGCTACCTGCCGCAGAACAAAACAATGTCAAGTCTAACCTGGCTACAGGTTGTGATATAAATCGTTTTGTCTCTTATCTGTGTGTCTCTGTCTCTCTCTCTCTGTCTCTCTGTCTCTCTCTCTGTCTCTGTCTCTCTGTCTCTGTCTCTCTGTCTCTGTCTCTCTCTCTGTCTCTGTCTCTCTGTCTCTCTGTCTCTGTCTCTGTTCTGTCCTCTCTCTGTCTCTCTGTCTCTGTCTCTCTGTCTCTGTCTCTGTCTCTGTCTCTGTCTCTGTCTCTGTCTCTGTCTCTGTCTCTGTCTCTCTGTAGACTGTGAGTGCAGTGCTGCGGGTACGGAGGGAAACTCCTGCACCCTGATCCGCGTACTCCGTACCTGTATCTGCAAACCCGGTTTCACTGGGGACCACTGTGACAGCTGTGCGCTCAGGGCACTACGGACTCAACTGCCAGTAAGTCAAGTCATATGTCTACTAGTCATACCAGACAGACAGCTTCACCGCCGAGAGCTCCCTGCTATCCACGACCTCTATACTCAGGCGGTGACACCGTCGAGAGCACCTTGACTGAGTTAGGGTTGTTTGCAGTTTGTTCTGGGTAGTTAGGTTGTTTTACAGTTTGTTCTGGGTAGTTAGGGTTGTTTTACAGTTCGTTCTGGGTAGTTAGGTTGTTTTACAGTTTGTTCTGGGTAGTTAGGGTTGTTTTACAGTTTGTTCTGGGTAGTTAGTTTTTAGGGTTGTGTTTTACAGTTTGTTCTGGGTAGTTAGGGTTGTTTTACAGTTTGTTTTGGGTAGTTAAGGTTGTTTTACAGTTTGTTCTAGGCTGTAGTTGGGCAGTTGTTTTACAGTTTGTTTTGGGTAGTTAGGTTGTTTTACAGTTTGTTCTGGGTAGTTAGGGTTGTTTACAGTTTGTTCTGGGTAGTTAGGTTGTTTTACAGTTTGTTCTGGGTAGTTAGGTTGTTTTTACAGTTTGTTCTGGGTAGTTAGGGTTGTTTACAGTTTGTTCTGGGTAGTTAGGTTGGTTTGCAGTTTGTTCTGAGTAGTTAGGGTTGTTTACAGTTTGTTCTGGGTAGTTAGGTTGTTTTGCCAGCTTGTTCTGGGTAGTTAGGCTGTTTGCCAGCTCTGTTCAGTACAGTTTGTTCTGTTCCAAAGTTAGGCTGTTTACAGCTCTGTTCTGGCAGTAGTTTTTGTTTGTTCTGGGCAGTTGTTTTTACAGTTTGTTCTGGTAGTTAGGGTTGTTTTACAGTTTGTTCTGGGTAGTTAGGGTTGTTTTACAGTTTGTTCTGGGTAGTTAGGTTGTTTTACAGTTTGTTCTGGGTAGTTAGGCTGTTTTACAGTTTGTTCTGGGTAGTTAGGTTGTTTGCTGTTTGTTCTGGGTAGTTAGGTTGTTTTTACAGTTTGTTCTGGGTAGTTAGGTTGTTTTTACAGTTTGTTCTGGGTAGTTAGGGGTTGTTTTGCTGTGTTTGTTCTAAGTAGTTAGGTTGTTTTACAGTTTGTTCTGGGTAGTTAGGTTGTTTTACAGTTTGTTCTGGGTAGTTAGGTTGTTTTACAGTTTGTTCTGGGTAGTTAGGTTGTTTACAGTTTGTTCTGGGGTGAATAGGCTGCCTCACAGTCTTGTTCCTGGCAAAGCCAGGCTGACTTTGTCAGCCTGTCCTGGGCAGTCAGGCTGCCTTTGGCAGCCTGTCCTTGGGGCAGTTTAGGCTGTTTGGGTAGTTAGGGTTGTTTTACAGTTTGTTCTGGGTAGTTAGGGTTGTTTTACAGTTTGTTCTGGGTAGTTAGGGTTGTTTTACAGTTTGTTCTGGGTAGTTAGGGTTGTTTTACAGTTTGTTCTGGGTAGTTAGGGTTGTTTTACAGTTTGTTCTGGGTAGTTAGGGTTGTTTTACAGTTTGTTCTGGGTAGTTAGGGTTGTTTTACAGTTTGTTCTGGGTAGTTAGGGTTGTTTTACAGTTTGTTCTGGGTAGTTAGGGTTGTTTTACAGTTTGTTCTGGGTAGTTAGGGTTGTTTTACAGTTTGTTCTGGGTAGTTAGGGTTGTTTTACAGTTTGTTCTGGGTAGTTAGGGTTGTTTTACAGTTTGTTCTGGGTAGTTAGGGTTGTTTTACAGTTTGTTCTGGGTAGTTAGGGTTGTTTTACAGTTTGTTCTGGGTAGTTAGGGTTGTTTTACAGTTTGTTCTGGGTAGTTAGGGTTGTTTTACAGTTTGTTCTGGGTAGTTAGGGTTGTTTTACAGTTTGTTCTGGGTAGTTAGGGTTGTTTTACAGTTTGTTCTGGGTAGTTAGGGTTGTTTTACAGTTTGTTCTGGGTAGTTAGGGTTGTTTTACAGTTTGTTCTGGGTAGTTAGGGTTGTTTTACAGTTTGTTCTGGGTAGTTAGGGTTGTTTTACAGTTTGTTCTGGGTAGTTAGGGTTGTTTTACAGTTTGTTCTGGGTAGTTAGGGTTGTTTTACAGTTTGTTCTGGGTAGTTAGGGTTGTTTTACAGTTTGTTCTGGGTAGTTAGGGTTGTTTTACAGTTTGTTCTGGGTAGTTAGGGTTGTTTTACAGTTTGTTCTGGGTAGTTAGGGTTGTTTTACAGTTTGTTCTGGGTAGTTAGGGTTGTTTTACAGTTTGTTCTGGGTAGTTAGGGTTGTTTTACAGTTTGTTCTGGGTAGTTAGGGTTGTTTTACAGTTTGTTCTGGGTAGTTAGGGTTGTTTTACAGTTTGTTCTGGGTAGTTAGGGTTGTTTTACAGTTTGTTCTGGGTAGTTAGGGTTGTTTTACAGTTTGTTCTGGGTAGTTAGGGTTGTTTTACAGTTTGTTCTGGGTAGTTAGGGTTGTTTTACAGTTTGTTCTGGGTAGTTAGGGTTGTTTTACAGTTTGTTCTGGGTAGTTAGGGTTGTTTTACAGTTTGTTCTGGGTAGTTAGGGTTGTTTTACAGTTTGTTCTGGGTAGTTAGGGTTGTTTTACAGTTTGTTCTGGGTAGTTAGGGTTGTTTTACAGTTTGTTCTGGGTAGTTAGGGTTGTTTTACAGTTTGTTCTGGGTAGTTAGGGTTGTTTTACAGTTTGTTCTGGGTAGTTAGGGTTGTTTTACAGTTTGTTCTGGGTAGTTAGGGTTGTTTTACAGTTTGTTCTGGGTAGTTAGGGTTGTTTTACAGTTTGTTCTGGGTAGTTAGGGTTGTTTTACAGTTTGTTCTGGGTAGTTAGGGTTGTTTTACAGTTTGTTCTGGGTAGTTAGGGTTGTTTTACAGTTTGTTCTGGGTAGTTAGGGTTGTTTTACAGTTTGTTCTGGGTAGTTAGGGTTGTTTTACAGTTTGTTCTGGGTAGTTAGGGTTGTTTTACAGTTTGTTCTGGGTAGTTAGGGTTGTTTTACAGTTTGTTCTGGGTAGTTAGGGTTGTTTTACAGTTTGTTCTGGGTAGTTAGGGTTGTTTTACAGTTTGTTCTGGGTAGTTAGGGTTGTTTTACAGTTTGTTCTGGGTAGTTAGGGTTGTTTTACAGTTTGTTCTGGGTAGTTAGGGTTGTTTTACAGTTTGTTCTGGGTAGTTAGGGTTGTTTTACAGTTTGTTCTGGGTAGTTAGGGTTGTTTTACAGTTTGTTCTGGGTAGTTAGGGTTGTTTTACAGTTTGTTCTGGGTAGTTAGGGTTGTTTTACAGTTTGTTCTGGGTAGTTAGGGTTGTTTTACAGTTTGTTCTGGGTAGTTAGGGTTGTTTTACAGTTTGTTCTGGGTAGTTAGGGTTGTTTTACAGTTTGTTCTGGGTAGTTAGGGTTGTTTTACAGTTTGTTCTGGGTAGTTAGGGTTGTTTTACAGTTTGTTCTGGGTAGTTAGGGTTGTTTTACAGTTTGTTCTGGGTAGTTAGGGTTGTTTTACAGTTTGTTCTGGGTAGTTAGGGTTGTTTTACAGTTTGTTCTGGGTAGTTAGGGTTGTTTTACAGTTTGTTCTGGGTAGTTAGGGTTGTTTTACAGTTTGTTCTGGGTAGTTAGGGTTGTTTTACAGTTTGTTCTGGGTAGTTAGGGTTGTTTTACAGTTTGTTCTGGGTAGTTAGGGTTGTTTTACAGTTTGTTCTGGGTAGTTAGGGTTGTTTTACAGTTTGTTCTGGGTAGTTAGGGTTGTTTTACAGTTTGTTCTGGGTAGTTAGGGTTGTTTTACAGTTTGTTCTGGGTAGTTAGGGTTGTTTTACAGTTTGTTCTGGGTAGTTAGGGTTGTTTTACAGTTTGTTCTGGGTAGTTAGGGTTGTTTTACAGTTTGTTCTGGGTAGTTAGGGTTGTTTTACAGTTTGTTCTGGAGTAGTTAGGGTTGTTTTACAGTTTGTTCTGGGTAGTTAGGGTTGTTTTACAGTTTGTTCTGGGTAGTTAGGGTTGTTTTACAGTTTGTTCTGGGTAGTTAGGGTTGTTTTACAGTTTGTTCTGGGTAGTTAGGGTTGTTTTACAGTTTGTTCTGGGTAGTTAGGGTTGTTTTACAGTTTGTTCTGGGTAGTTAGGGTTGTTTTACAGTTTGTTCTGGGTAGTTAGGGTTGTTTTACAGTTTGTTCTGGGTAGTTAGGGTTGTTTTACAGTTTGTTCTGGGTAGTTAGGGTTGTTTTACAGTTTGTTCTGGGTAGTTAGGGTTGTTTTACAGTTTGTTCTGGGTAGTTAGGGTTGTTTTACAGTTTGTTCTGGGTAGTTAGGGTTGTTTTACAGTTTGTTCTGGGTAGTTAGGGTTGTTTTACAGTTTGTTCTGGGTAGTTAGGGTTGTTTTACAGTTTGTTCTGGGTAGTTAGGGTTGTTTTACAGTTTGTTCTGGGTAGTTAGGGTTGTTTTACAGTTTGTTCTGGGTAGTTAGGGTTGTTTTACAGTTTGTTCTGGGTAGTTAGGTTGTTTTACAGTTTGTTCTGGGTAGTTAGGTTGTTTTACAGTTTGTTCTGGGTAGTTAGGGTTGTTTTACAGTTTGTTCTGGGTAGTTAGGGTTGTTTTACAGTTTGTTCTGGGTAGTTAGGGTTGTTTTACAGTTTGTTCTGGGTAGTTAGGGTTGTTTTACAGTTTGTTCTGGGTAGTTAGGGTTGCTTTACAGTTTGTTCTGGGTAGTTAGGGTTGTTTTACTAAAGGATTTTACTCAAATATACGCTA
>NW_026289385.1:0-2500 GCF_023373465.1 Oncorhynchus keta
TCTCTTCTCTCCCCTCCTCTCTCTCTCTCTCTCTCTCTCTCTCTCTCTCTCTCTCTCTCTCTCTCTCTCTCTCTCTCTCTCTCTCTCTCTCTCTCTGTCTCTGTCTCTCTCTGTCTCTCTCTATTCTCTTCTCTATATATATGCATTTAACATATATATATAAATATATATAATTTGTCTTTATATATATATGTAATAACATATATATATATAATTTATATTATGTATATGTAAAATATATATATATATATATGTATTTAATATTTTTAATATATATAATATATATATATATATTATGTGATGTGGTACTTATGTAAACATTGTGCATCTTGAA
This sequence comes from Oncorhynchus keta, assembly GCF_023373465.1. Taxonomy (NCBI): domain Eukaryota; kingdom Metazoa; phylum Chordata; class Actinopteri; order Salmoniformes; family Salmonidae; genus Oncorhynchus; species Oncorhynchus keta. The sequence continues at coordinate 335 of NW_026289385.1, forward strand.
CATATATGCTGAGCTCTGGCAGCCTGTCCCCCGAGGTGGAGACTTGCTCTGTTATGTTTTCTGCGTTTGTGTCGTTGTCTGTGACAGTATATGTCTATATTGACACACAGGTCATTCTTACGGTGACCTGATCCCGGAGTAACCAAAACATAAATGTTTTCCTTATAATGCGTGTCAGTGTTTCTGTTCCTGTTCCTGTTTGTTTCACTGTAGCTTAGACATCGTTCTGATTTAGTAGTTCTGATCATTTCTTCAATGATCTTGATCAATGTCTTATTTTACAAGTTCTTCATTGATCTTGATGAATCTCTCATTTTATAAGTTCTTCATTGATCTTGATGAATCTCTCATTTTATAAGTTCTTCATTGATCTTGATGAATCTCTCATTTTATAAGTTCTTCATTGATCTTGATGAATCTCTCATTTTATAAGTTCTTCATTGATCTTGATGAATCTCTCATTTTATAAGTTCTTCATTGATCTTGATCAATCTCTCATTTTATAAGTTCTTCATTGATCTTGATCAATCTCTCTTTTTTTTTGTTGTTCTAGATTGATTTTGACCAATCTCAAATTGTAATAAATGATTGATTGATCTTGTAACGATTTAGCGTACTAACAGATGTTTGATTCTTTTCTGTTCATATTTCTTTCAGCGTGTAACTGTAACCAACACTCGTTTGACTGTTACTACGACCCGAGTCGACCAGAGGAGAGCTAGCATGCGTCAGGGACAGTACAGGGCGGAGTCTGCATGGAGTGTCAGGTATTACTACTGCCCTTTATAAACACCTACACCTTTATAGTAGGAGATGATTACAGAAGATAAAAGACATGGTTCGTTTACAAGTTAAATTACATTTCTTTCATCAATCAATATATTAATTCATTAATCAACTTTTATTTTATAATATATAATAATATAATATATAATAATATATAATATAATATATGCCATTTAGCAGACGCTTTTATCAGCGACTTACAGTCATGTGTGCATACATTCTACGTATGGGTGGTCCGGGGAATCGAACCCACTACCCTGGCGTTACAAGCTCCATGCTCTACCAACTGAGCTACAGAAGGACCACTTCCATTACACCCGGTCCATTTCACCTGCACTGTGTCCTACATTGCTGTACTGAGTGTTGTCATGTGTTGTATGTCATTGACTCATTGTAATCCTGTGTTGTTGACTCCTTCTACCTTGTTTCCCTCTCCCAGCATCACACCACTGGTGTCAACTGTGACGCTGTGTCCTCACCTACTACAGATCACTGACCATCCTCTGGACTCCCCCATTGGCTTGCTCCCGTGAGTGACAGTTTATATTCAGACAAAAATACATCTTGATTGGTCTATTTGAATGATCATATTTTATTTTCCCTTGTGGCTGGTGTTGCGTCTTCCTGATAGTTATGTTTGTCACATGACAGCAGAATGATATAGGTCATTATCCTCCTCCTCCTCCTCTTCCTCCTGCTCCTCCTCTTCCTCTCCCTCCTCCTTTCCTCTTCCTCCTCCTCCTCCTCCTTCTCCCCCTACTCCTCCTTCTCTTCCTCTCCTCCTCCTCCTCCTCCTCCTCTTCCTCCTCTTCCTCTCCCCTCCTCTTCTTCCCCTTCTTCTCATCCTCCTCCCTCTTCCTCTCCCTCCCTCCTTCTCCTCTTCCTCCTTCTCCCCTACTCCTCCTTCTCTTCCTCTTCCTCCTCCTCCTCTTCCTCCTCTTCCTCCTTCTCCTCTTCCTCCTCCTCCTCCTTCTCTATCCTCCTTCTCTTCCTCTTCCTCCTCCTCCTTCTCCTCTTCCTCCTCTTCCTCTTCCTCCTCCCTCTTTCCTCCTTCTTCCTCATCCTTCTCTCTTCCTTCTCCTTCTCCTCCTCCTACTCCTCTTCCTCTCCCTCCCTCTTCCTCCTTCTTCGCCTCCTCCTTCTCCTTCTCCCCCTACTCCTCCTTCTCTTCCTTCTCCTCATCCTCCTCCTCTTCCTCCTCTTCCTCTCCCTCCTCTTCTTCCTCCTTCTTCTCGTCATCATCTCCTTCTCTTCCTCCTCCTCTTCCTCCTCCTCCTCCTTCTCCTCCTCCTACTCCTCTTCCTTCTCCCTCCTCTTCCTCCTCCTTCGCCTCCTCCTTCTCCTTCTCCTCTTCCTCCTCTTCCTCCTCCTCCTTCTCCT
>NW_026289386.1:0-27500 GCF_023373465.1 Oncorhynchus keta
TGTGTGTGTGTGTGTGTGTGTGTGTGTGTGTGTGTGTGTGTGTGTGTGTGTGTGTGTGTGTGTGTGCGTGCGTGCGTGCGTGCGTGTGTGTGTGTGTGTCTGTGTGTGTGTGTGTGTGTGTGTGTGTGTGTGTGTGTGTGTGCGCGCGTGTGTGCATGCGTGCGTGTGTGTGTGTGTGCGTGTGTGCGTGCGTGTGCGTGTGTGTGTGTGTGTGTGTGTGTGTGTGTGTGTGTGTGTGTGCGTGTGTGGCCAGTGTGCGTGTGTGTGTGTCAGTGTGCGTGTGTGTGTGTCAGTGTGTGTGTGTGTCAGTGTGTGGGCTTTATTGACATGGGAAACATGTGTTAACCAAAGCAGATGAAATAGATAAGAAACAAAAGTGAAATAAACAACAAAAAAGAACAGTAAACATTAAACATACAGAAGTTTCAAAACAGTAAAGACATTTCAAATGTCAAATTATATATATATATATATATACAATGTACACATAGTTAAAGGACACAAGATAAAAAATAAGCATAAATATGGGTTGTATTTACAATGGTGTTTGTTCTTCACTGGTTGCCCCTTTTCTCGTGGCAACAGGTCACAAATCTTGCTGCTGTGATGCACACTGTGGTATTTCACCCTGTAGATATGCAAGTTTTTCAAAATTGGATTTGTTTTCCGAATTCTTTGTGGATCTGTGTAATCTGAGGGAAATATGTCTCTAATATGGTCATACATTGGGCAGGAGGTTAGGAAGTGCAGTTCAGTTTCCACCTCATTTTGTGGGCAGTGAGCACATAGCCTGTCTTCTCTTGAGCCATGTCTGCCTACGGCGGCCTTTCTCAATAGCAAGGCTATGCTCACTGAGTCTGTACATAGTCAAAGCTTTCCTTAATTTTGGGTCAGTCACAGTGGTCAGGTATTCTGCCACTGTGTACTCTCTGTGTAGGGCCAAATAGCATTCTAGTTTGCTCTGTTTTTGTTAATTCTTTCCAATGTGTTAAGTAATTATCTTTTTGTTTTCTCATGATTTGGTTGGGTCTAATTGTGCTGTTGTCCTGGGGCTCTGTAGGGTGTGTTTGTGTTTGTGAACAGAGCCCCAGGACCAGCTTGCTTGGGGACTCTTCTCCAGGTTCATCTCTCTGTAGGTGATGACTTTGTTATGGAAGGTTTGGGAATTGCTTCCTTTTAGGTGGTTGTATAATTTTGGCTCTTTTTCTGGATTTTGATAATTAGTGGGGGTATCGGGGCCTCATTCTGCTCTGCATTCATTATTTGGTGTTCTACGTTGTACACGGAGGATATTTTTGCAGAATTCTGCGTGCAGAGTCTCAATTTGGTGTCTGTCCCATTTTGTGAAGTCTTGGTTGGTGAGCGGACCCCAGACCTCACAACCATAAAGGGCAATGGGCTCTATGACTGATTCAAGTATTTTTAGCCAAATCCTAATTGTTATGTTGAAATTTATGTTCCTTTTGATGGCATAGAATGCCATTCTTGCCTCTCTCTCTCTCTCTCTCTCTCTCTCTCTCTCTCTCTCTCTCTCTCTCTCTCTCTCTCTGTGTCTCACTCTCTGTCTCTCTCTCTCTCTCTCTCTCTCTCTCTCTCTCTCTCTCTCTCTCTCTCTCTCTCTCTCTGTCTCTGTCTCTGTCTCTCTCTCTCTCTCTGTCTCCCCTCTCCCTCTCTCTCTCTCTCTCTCTCTCTCTCTCTCTCTCTCTCTCTCTCTCTCTCTCTCTCTCTCTCTCTCTCTGTCTCTCTCTGTCTCTCTCTCTATCTCTATAATAACTATAATAACAATAGGCGGGTCTGATATAATTAGGCTAAAAGCTTTTTCATCAGGACCTGAAGAGAGAATGTGGTCTGTCTCTGTCTGTGTTCGGTAATAGTGTGTGATGTTGTTTATATGTTAATGCACCTGAAAAGTGGTCTGTCTATGTTAATGTGTATTACCTTTCAGGACCTGTGGTCTGTCTATGTTAATGTATTACCTTTCAGGACCTGTGTTCTGTCTATGTTAATGTGTATTACCTTTCAGGACCTGTGGTCTGTCTATGTTAATGTGTATTACCTTTCAGGACCTGTGGTCTGTCTATGTTAATGTGTATTACCTTTCAGGACCTGTGGTCTGTCTATGTTAATGTGTATTACCTTTCAGGACCTGTGGTCTGTCTATGTTAATGTGTATTACCTTTCAGGACCTGTGGTCTGTCTATGTTAATGTGTATTACCTTTCAGGACCTGTGGTCTGTCTATGTTAATGTGTATTACCTTTCAGGACCTGTGGTCTGTCTATGTTAATGTGTATTACCTTTCAGGACCTGTGTTCTGTCTATGTTAATGTGTATTACCTTTCAGGACCTGTGTTCTGTCTATGTTAATGTGTATTACCTTTCAGGACCTGTGGTCTGTCTATGTTAATGTGTATTACCTTTCCAGGACCTGTGTTCTGTCTATGTTAATGTGTATTACCTTTCAGGACCTGTGTTCTGTCTATGTTAATGTATTACCTTTCAGGACCTGTGGTCTGTCTATGTTAATGTGTATTACCTTTCAGGACCTGTGGTCTGTCTATGTTAATGTGTATTACCTTTCAGGACCTGTGGTCTGTCTATGTTAATATGTATTACCTTTCAGGACCTGTGGTCTGTCTATGTTAATGTGTATTACCTTTCAGGACAAGGGGTCTGTCTATGTTAATGTGTATTACCTTTCAGGACAAGGGTCTGTCTATGTTAATGTGTATTACCTTTCAGGACAAGGGGTCTGTCTATGTTAATGTGTATTACCTTTCAGGACAAGGGGTCTGTCTATGTTAATGTGTATTACCTTTCAGGACAAGGGGTCTGTCTATGTTAATGTGTATTACCTTTCAGGACCTGTGGTCTGTCTATGTCAATGTGTATTACCTTTCAGGACCTGTGGTCTGTCTATGTTAATGTGTATTACCTTTCAGGACCTGTGGTCTGTCTATGTTAATGTGTATTACCTTTCAGGACCTGTGTTCTGTCTATGTTAATGTGTATTACCTTTCAGGACCTGTGGTCTGTCTATGTTAATGTGTATTACCTTTCAGGACCTGTGGTCTGTCTATGTTAATGTGTATTACCTTTCAGGACCTGTGGTCTGTCTATGTTAATGTGTATTACCTTTCAGGACCTGTGGTCTGTCTATATTAATGTGTATTACCTTTCAGGACCTGTGGTCTGTCTATGGGACGGAGAGAGAAAGACAGGCAGACAGACTTAGAGGCAGACAGACAGACATACAGACAGACAGGCAGACAGACAGACACAGCGACAGACAGACACAGCGACAGACAGACAGACAGACAGACAGACAGACAGACAGACAGACAGACAGACAGACAGACAGACAGATAGACTAAATAGAGGAGGAAGAGTTGGTAGAGAGAGACAGACAGACAGACAGACAGACAGACAGACAGATAGACTAAATAGAGGAGGAAGAGTTGATAGAGAGAGACAGACAGACAGACAGACAGACAGACAGACAGACAGACAGACAGACAGACAGACAGACAGACAGACAGACAGACAGATAGACTAAATAGAGGAGGAAGAGTTGATAGAGAGAGAGAAAGAGAGAGAGATCAGTCCAGTCATATGTTATGTGATCATCATCGTGTTGCACAAGTGTTCCTCTTGGTGAACTTAAAGTGAGTTTGTTCAGGGCCATCGATGTGTCTGCTTGGGGGAATATATGCGGCTGTGATTATAATCGAAGATAATTATCTTGGTAGATAATGCGGTCGACTTTTGATTGTGAGGAATTCTAAATCAGGTGAACAAAAGGACTTGACTTCCTGTGTGTTGTTATGACGACACCATGTCTCGTTAATCATAAGGCATGCACACCCCGCCCTTCTTCCTACCAGGGAGATGTTTGTTCCCTGTCGGCGCGATGCGTGAAGAAACCAGCTGGCTGCACCAACTCCGATAGCGTGTCTCCAGTGAGCCATGTTTCTGTGAAGCAAAGAACGTTACAGTCTCTGACGTCTTTCTGGAATGCTACCCTTGCATGTGTGTGACTAGTCATGTGTGTGTGACTAGTCATGTGTGTGTGACTAGTCATGTGTGTGTGACTAGTCATGTGTGTGTGACTAGTCATGTGTGTGTGACTAGTCTTAGTGTGTGACTAGTCATGTGTGTGTATACTAGTCTTAGTGTGTGTGACTAGTCATGTGTGTGTGACTAGTCTTAGTGTGTGTGACTAGTCATGTGTGTGTATACTAGTCTTAGTGTGTGTGACTAGTCATGTGTGTGTGTATACTAGTCTTAGTGTGTGTGACTAGTCATGTGTGTGTGTATACTAGTCTTAGTGTGTGTGACTAGTCATGTGTGTGTGTATACTAGTCTTAGTGTGTGTGACTAGTCATGTGTGTATACTAGTCTTAGTGTGTGTGACTAGTCATGTGTGTGTATACTAGTCTTAGTGTGTGTTTCTGTCCCTCTCTAACAACACACACGCTTGACCGCACACAAACAATATAGCCAGCCTCGTAGCCAACGGCAACAACAACACCAGCCCCTGACCCACATCTCACTGTTATTGTTGTCCCTGGCCACACACATACACACACACACACACACACACACACACACACACACACACACACACACACACACACACACACACACACACACACACACACACACACACACACACACACACACACACACACACACACACACACACAGATAGGCAGACAAAGACACAGACACATATCGAGCCTCATCTATAGAACAGGATTGATGATCCACAGACACACTGACGATATTAGTCTTGTTGAGGGGATGAAGATAGAGAGGAGGGGATGAAGGTAGAGAGGAGGGGATGAAGGTAGAGAGGAGGGGATGAAGGTAGAGAGGAGGGGGATGAAGATAGAGAGGAGGGGATGAAGGTAGAGAGGAGGGGGGATGAAGATGGGGAGGAGGGGATGAAGATAGAGAGGAGGGGATGAAGATAGAGAGGAGGGGGATGAAGGTAGAGAGGAGGGGATGAAGATAGAGGAGTGGGATGAAGATAGAGAGGAGGGGATGAAGGTAGAGAGGAGGGGGATGAAGGTAGAGAGGAGGGGGATGAAGATAGAGGGGAGGGGATGAAGGTAGAGAGGAGGATGAAATTAGACAGAGACAGAGAGAGAGATGAAGTTAGGGGAGGTAAGAGAAATTGAAAGAGAGAGAGAGAGAGAGAGAGAGAGAGAGAGAGAGACAGATGAGAGAGAGAGAGGTAGAGAGAGATGAGAGAGAGAGAGAAGAGACAGATGAGTAGAGAGAGAGAGAGAGAGAGAGAGAGAGAGAGAGAGACGGAGAGAGAGAGAGGGGAGAGAGAGACAGAGAGAGAGAGAGAGGGGATGAGAGAGAGAGAGAGAGAGAGATGAAGAGAGAGGAGAGAGAGAGAGAGATGAAGAGAGAGGAGAGAGAGAGGAGAGAGAGAGAGAGAAAATAGGAGAAATAGTGTCTGTTTGATCTGTTTCTGTTTTTTGTGATGGTCTCCACCTCCTCCAGGTGTCACCATCTTCCCCATTATCCCTGTGTATTTATTACTGTGTTCTCTGTTTGTCTTGTCAAGCTTACCAGCGTGTTTTTCCGAGCTCCTGTTTTCTCTTATTCTCTGTTTTTCTAGTCCTCCCGGTTCTGACCTCTTGCCTGCCCTGACACTAAGACCGCCTGCCTGACCATTCATCCTGCCCTGACCTCGAGCCTGCCTGGCTCCCGACAACCCCGCTGACCACCTCCCGGAGCGATAGTTAGTTCCAGACGAACAGGTGACTTGTTTATCTATGTCTATATCTATATAACTGTATATCTATATCTATGTGACTGTTTGTCTATATCTATGTGACTGTATATCTATGTAACTGTATGTCTATATCTATGTGACTGCATATCTATATCTATGTGACTGTATATATATATATATCTATGTAACTGTATATCTATATCTATGTAACTGTATATCTATATCTATGTGACTGTTTGTCTATATCTATGTGACTGTATATCTACATCTATTTGACTGTATATCTATATCTATGTGACTGTATATCTATATCTATGTGACTGTATATCTATATCTATGTAACTGTATGTCTATATCTATGTAACTCTATGTCTATATCTATGTAACTGGGCAGAGCTAGATTATCGCCTAAGGAATGTTCACGAAGGCTGAGCTCCATCTGGTGTCTGTATTGTGGTGCTGCGGGGAAATTATATAGCCACCTGCCCAGTCAAAAGACCAGGCTCATCAGTAGGAACAAGTACGTTGGTGGGCCAGACTGTGTATATCTATGTAACTGTATATCTATATCTATGTAACTGTATATCTATATCTATGTAACTGGGCAGGGGAATTATATAGCCACCTGCCCAGTCAAATGACCAGGCTCATCAGTAGGAACGAGTACGCTGGTGGGCCAGACTGTGGGTTTTCTAACTCCCAGTACCAGTACTCCCTTTCTGTTATTCTGCTGTGGGGTGACCGGTCTAAGTCTCTCCTGGTGCTCATCGACTCTAGGGCCCATGGGAGTTGTATGGACCCTGGTATCTGAGCTAGATATCCCCACACTACTCTTCTCCATTCCCATGGAAGCCAGAGCACTGGACGGCTCCATTGGCAGGGTCACGCACAGCACAGTTCCCATTAACCTGCAGCGTATCAGGCGATCAGCTTCTCCTTATCGAATCTCCACACGTCCCAGTTGTTTTGGGATTCTCATGGCTAGAGAAGCACAACCCCGTTATTGACTGGACCACGGGTTCAACCCTGGATTGGAGCCCATTTTGCCTCACATTGCCTTAAGGCGGCCCAGACTCCCCAGGCGGCCCAGACTCCCCAGGCGGCGCAGACTCCCCAGGCGGCGCAGACTCCCCAGGCGGTGCAGCCTCCCAGGCGGTGCAGCCTCCCCAGGCGGCCCAGCCTCCCCAGGCGGTGCAGCCTCCCAGGCGGTGCAGCCTCCCCAGGCGGCCCAGCCTCCCCAGGCGGCGCAGACTCCCCAGGCGGCGCAGCCTCCCCAGGCGGCCCAGCCTCCCCAGGGACGTCCTCCTCCAGGCATAAGGAAAGCCCCGGATTCCCCTGCCATTCTTGCAGAGTACCAGGATCTCCTGGAGGTTTTCATTGCTACCTCTCTTCCTCCGCATCGTTCTTACATCGTTCTGACAACTACCACCTTGTTCGGATCCGCGAGGGAGACGAGTGGAAGATGGCCTTCAATTCTGCCGGTGGACATGATGAGTACCTGGTCATGCCGTTTGGGCTCACCAACTGTTTTCTAGGCCCCGGTAAACGATGTGCTCCGGGACATGTTGAATCGTTTCGTCTACCTCGACGACGTCCTTGTTTTCTCTCTTTCTGCCCAAGAACACATTCTCCACGTCCGACAAGTCCTTCAGCTGTCACGGGATACTAGAACACATTCTCCACATGCTCATTAAACTAAAATACACACAGGTGAAACTAATAAGACAAACCAACAGACAAACGAAAAAGGGATCGGTAGCGGCTAGTAGGATGGTGAAGACGACCGCCGAGCACCGCCCGAACAAGCAGGGGAGCCAACTTCAGCGGAAGTTGTGACATCAGCACCTCCTGGAGAATCAGTTGTTTGAGAAGTGCGATTTTCAACGCTCCACTATCTCCTTTCTGGGATACGTCTTCGCTGAAGGGAATGTCCAGATGGATCCTGTAAACGTGAGGGCGGTGGTGGATTGGCCCCAACCCACGTCCAGGGTGCAGCTACAACGGTTCCTGGGGTTTGCTCATTTCTACTGCCATTTCATTCGGGGCTACAGCACCCTGGCGGCTCCCCTCTCTGCATTCACTTCTCCCGAGGTACCGTTCACATGGTCCCCAGCTGTCGACAGGGCATTTGTGGACCTGAAGCAGCAGTTCACTACAGCCCCCATCCTCATCCGTCCGGACCCGACCCGTCAGTTTGTGGTTGAGGTCGTCTCTTCCAACGTGGGAGTAGGGGCTGTCCTGTCCCAGCGGTCTGTCCGGGACCAACAGCTTCATCTCCAACGTGGGAGTAGGGGCTGTCCTGTCCCAGCGGTCTGTCCAGAACCAACAGCTTCATCTCCAACGTGGGAGTAGGGGCTGTCCTGTCCCAGCGGTCTGTCCAGAACCAACAGCTTCATCTCCAACGTGGGAGTAGGGGCTGTCCTGTCCCAGCGGTCTGTCCAGAACCAACAGCTTCATCTCCAACGTGGGAGTAGGGGCTGTCCTGTCCCAGCGGTCTGTCCAGAACCAACAGCTTCATCTCCAACGTGGGAGTAGGGGCTGTCCTGTCCCAGCGGTCTGTCCAGAACCAACAGCTTCATCTCCAACGTGGGAGTAGGGGCTGTCCTGTCCCAGCGGTCTGTCCAGAACCAACAGCTTCATCTCCAACGTGGGAGTAGGGGCTGTCCTGTCCCAGCGGTCTGTCCAGAACCAACAGCTTCATCTCCAACGTGGGAGTAGGGGCTGTCCTGTCCCAGCGGTCTGTCCAGAACCAACAGCTTCATCTCCAACGTGGGAGTAGGGGCTGTCCTGTCCCAGCGGTCTGTCCAGAACCAAAAGCTTCATCTGTCACACCCTGATCTGTTTCACCTGTCATTGTGATTGTCTCCACCCCCCTCCAGGTGTCATCCATCTCCCCCATTATTCCTCCTGTATTTATTCTGTTTGTTGCCAGTTCGTCTTGTTAAGCTTACCAGCAGGGTTTGGGGGTTACTGGTTTTTCATAGTCTCTGTTTTTCTAGTCCTCCCGGTTCTGACCTCTTGCCTGCCTTGACACTAAGCCCACCGACCTGACCTCTTGCCTGCCTTTTGGAACTCTGACCTGGTTTATGAACTTTTGCCTGTCCTCGACCTGCCTGTTGCCTGCCCCTTGTTGTTCAATAAATATCAGAGACTCGAACCATCTGCCTCCTGTGTCTGCATCTGGGTCTCGCCCTGTGTCGTTATAGAAGGAGAGAGGACAGAGAGAAGACAGAAGGAAGGCAGAGAGAAGGCAGAGAGAAGAGAGAAGGCAGAAGAGAGAGAAGACACAGAGAGGAAGAGAAGGGAGAAGACAGAGGGAAGGGAGAAGACAGAGAGAAGAGAGCACTAACACTGAGACACAGAGTTAATGAAAGAGAAAGAACACAGAGAGAAGACAGAGGGAAGGGAGAAGACGGAGAGAAGAGAGAAGACATAGAGAAGAGAGAAGAGAGAAGAGAGAGAGAAGAGAGAAGACAGAGGGAAGAGAGAAGAGAGAAGGGAGAAGACAGAGGGAAGAGAGAAGAGAGAAGAGAGAAGACAGAGAGAAAGGAGAAGACAGAGGGAAGAGAGAAGAGAGAAGGGAGAAGACAGAGGGAAAGGAGAAGACAGGGAAGAGAGAAGGGAGAAGGGAGAAGACAGAGGGAAGGGAGAAGACAGAGGGAAAGGAGAAGACAGAGGGAAGGGAGAAGACGGAGGGAAGGGAGAAGACAGAGGGAAGGGAGAAGACAGAGGGAAGGGAGAAGACAGAGGGAAGGGAGAAGACAGAGGGAAGGGAGAAGACAGAGGGAAGGGAGAAGGAGGGAAGGGAGAAGACAGAGGGAAGGAGAAGACAGAGGAAGGGAGAAGACAGAGGGAAGGGAGAAGACAGAGGGAAGGGAGAAGACGGAGGGAAAGAGAAGACAGAGGGAAGGGGAAGACAGAGGGAAGGAGAAGACAGAGGGAAGGGAGAAGACAGAGGGAAGGGAGAAGACAGAGGGAAGGGAGAAGACGGAGGGAAGGGAGACAGAAGAGACGAAAGAATAAAAGCAAGATGTCAAAATGTAGTCGAGAATCTTTCTGATTTTTTTTTGTAAACGTACCCTCGGGACTCCATAAATTACCATGTAATTACACACACACACACACACACACACACACACACACACACACACACACACACACACACACACACACACACACACACACACACACACACACACACACACACACACACACACACACACACGCGCACACGCTCGCACACACACACATTCATATACATAAACAGGACAATGAGGCTGAGCCAAACTCTTCAAAAACAACATCTGACAGAATTCGTAATGAATCAGAAGATAAACACAGAAAACTTCAGAACCACTGTTGGTGTAATTTGGTGTGTGTGTGTTTCTCAGTGTGTGTGTTTCTCAGTGTGTGTGTTTCTCAGTGTGTGTGTGTTTCTCAGTGTGTGTGTGTGTTTCTCAGTGTGTGTGTGTGTTTCTCAGTGTGTGTGTGTGTGTTTCTCAGTGTGTGTGTGTGTGTTTCTCAGTGTGTCTGTGTGTGTTTCTCAGTGTGTGTGTGTTTCTCAGTGTGTGTGTGTGTGTTTCTCAGTGTGTGTGTGTGTGTTTCTCAGTGTGTGTGTTTCTCAGTGTGTGTGTGTGTGTTTCTCAGTGTGTGTGTGTGTGTTTCTCAGTGTGTGTGTTTCTCAGTGTGTGTGTGTTTCTCAGTGTGTGTGTGTTTCTCAGTGTGTGTGTGTGTGTTTCTCAGTGTGTGTGTGTGTGTTTCTCAGTGTGTGTGTTTCTCAGTGTGTGTGTGTGTTTCTCAGTGTGTGTGTGTGTGTTTCTCAGTGTGTGTGTTTCTCAGTGTGTGTGTGTGTGTGTGTTTCTCAGTGTGTGTGTGTGTGTTTCTCAGTGTGTGTGTGTGTGTTTCTCAGTGTGTGTGTTTCTCAGTGTGTGTGTGTGTGTTTCTCAGTGTGTGTGTGTGTCTCTGTGTGTGTGTGTGTTTCTCAGTGTGTGTGTGTGTGTTTCTCAGTGTGTGTGTGTGTGTTTCTCAGTGTGTGTGTGTGTTTCTCAGTGTGTGTGTGTGTGTTTCTCAGTGTGTGTGTGTGTGTGTGTGTGTTTCTCAGTGTTTGTGTTTCTCAGTGTGTGTGTGTGTGTGTGTGTGTGTGTGTTTCTCAGTGTGTGTGTTTCTCAGTGTGTGTGTTTCTCAGTGTGTGTGTGTTTTTCAGTGTGTGTGTGTGTTTCTCAGTGTGTGTGTGTTTCTCAGTGTATGTGTGTGTGTGTTTCTCTGTGTGTGTGTGTGTGTTTCTCAGTGTGTGTGTGTTTCTCAGTGTGTGTGTGTTTCTCAATGTGTATTCTTCCTCTCTCTTTCGTGTTACAGCTGTATAAATAGAATACAGAATTATTATTCAGAATTTCTCCTGTGATCAACTAGTTAATAATGAATGCACACACACACACACACACACACACACACACACACACACACACACACACACACACACACACACACACACACACACACACACACACACACACACACACACACACACACACACACACACACACACACACACACACACACACACACACACACACACTAACCCTGCCCTTGTCTTCTCACCTGAGAGAGTATGAAACAGACCTCATCCTGTCAGTAGAGGCCTGGTCATTCTTTAGAAGTGCCTTCTTCACTATCTTAAATAAGCCCCTTTCGAAAGATGTAGAATCGGGAACAGATATAGCCCTTGGTTCTCTTCAGACTTGACTGCCCTTGACCAGCACAAAAACATCCTGTGGCGACCTGCATTAGCATCGAATAGCCCCTGTGAGGTCAAGAACAAATATACACAGGCAGTTAGAAAGCTAAGGCTAGCTTTTTCAAGCAGAAATTTACATCCTGTAGCACAAGCTCAAAAAGTTCTGTGACACTAAAGTCCATGGAGAATAAGAGGACCTCCTCCTGGGAGACTGTAAAGTCCATGGAGAATAAAAGGACCTCCTCCTGGGAGACTGTAAAGTCCATGGAGAAGAAGAGGACCTCCTTCTGGGACACTGTAAAGTCCATGGAGATTAAGAGCACCTCCTCCCAGCTGCCCACTGCACTGAGGCTAGGAAACACTGTCACTACCGATAAATCCACGATAATGGAGACTTTCAATCAGCATTTTTCTACGGCTGGTCATGCATTCCACCTGGCTACCCCTACCCCGGTCAACAGCACTGCACCCCCCACAGCAACTCGCCCAAGCCTTCCCCAATTTCTCCTTCACCCAAAACTAGTCAGGTGATGTTCTTAAAGAGCTGCAAAACCTGAACCTTTACAAATCAGACGGTCTAAATTAAATCAAATCAAATGTATTTATATTGCCCTTCGTACATCAGCTGATATCTCAAAGTGCTGTACAGAAACCCAGCCTAAAACCCCAAACAGCAAGCAATGCAGGTGTAGAAGCACGGTGGCTAGGAAAAATTCCCTAGAAAGGCCAAAACCTAGGAAGAAACCTAGAGAGGAACCAGGCTATGTGGGGTGGCCAGTCCTCTTCTGGCTGTGCCGGGTGGAGATTATAACAGAACATGGCCAAGATGTTCAAATGTTCATAAATGACCAGCATGGTCCAATAATAATAAACACAGGCAGAACAGTTGAAACTGGAGCAGCAGCACGGCCAGGTGTACTCCAGATATAACAAACTGACCCTAGCCCCCGACACATAAACTACTGCAAATCAAATCATCCCCCTCTTCAAAGGGGAGACACTCAAGACCCAAATTGCTACAGACCTATATCTATCCTGCCCTGCCTTTCTAAGGTCTTCAAAAGCCAAGTCAACAAACAGATTACCGACCATTTTGAATCCCACTCTAACTTCTCCGCTATGCAATCTGGTTTCAGAGCTGGTCATGGGTGCACCTCAGCCACGCTCAAGGTCCTAAATGACATCATAACCACCATCGATAAGGGACAGTACTGTGCAGCCATCTTCATCGACCTGGCCAAGGCTTTCGACTCTGTCAATCACAACATCCTCATCGGCTCAACAGCCTTGTCTTCTCAAATGACTGCTTCGCCTGGTTCACCAACTACTTCTCTGATAGAGTTAAGTGTGTCAAATCGGAGGGCCTGTTGTCCGGACCCCTGGCAGTCTCTCTGTGCCACAGGGTTCAATTCTCAGGCCGACTCTTTTCTCTGTATACATCAATGATGTCGCACTTGCTGCTGGTGATTACCTGATCCACCTCTACTCAGACGATACCATTCTGTATACATCTGGCCCTTCTTTCGACACTGTGTTAACAAACCTCCAAATGAGCTTCAATCCCATACAGCTCTCCTTCCGTGGCCTCCAACTGCTTTAAAATGCATTACATTAAGCATCTCCAATCCAAAATTAAATCTAGAATCGGCTTCCTATTTCACAACAAAGCATCCTTCACTCATGCTGCCAAACATACACTCATAAAACTGACTCTACCGATCCTCGACTTTGGCTATGTCATCTATAAAATAGCATCTACAAGTCTCTGCTAGGTAAAGCCCTGCCTTATCCCAGCTCACTGGTCACTATAGCAGCACCCAACCATAGCACGCGCTCCAGCAGGTATATCTCACTGGTCACCCCCAAAGCCAATTCCTCCTTTGGCCGCCTTTCCTTCCAGTTCTCTGCTGCCAATGACTGGAATGAACTGCAAAAATCTCTGAAGCTGGAAACACTTATCTTCCTCACTAGCTTTAAGCACCAGCTGTCAGAGCAGCTCACAGATCTCTGCACCTGTACATAGCCCATCTGTAAGCAGCCCATCCAACTACCTCATCCCCACACTGTATTTATTTATTTATCTTGCTACTTTGCACCCCAGTATCTCTACTTGCACATACATTTTCTGCACATCTACCATTCCAGTGTTTAATTGCTATATTATAATGACTTCGCCACTATGGCCTATTTATTGCCTTTAACTCCCTTATCCTCATTTGCACTTTTCTTTTTTTCTACTGTATTATTGACTGTATATTTGTTTATTCCATGTGTAACTCTGTGCCGAACTGCGGTGCTTTATCTTGGCCAGGTCCCAGTTGTAAATGAGAACTTGTTCTCAACTGGCCTACCTAGTTAAATAAAGGTGGGGGAAAAATGTGTTCTATGTGCTCTGTGTGTTCTGTGTTCTTTGTGCTCTGTGTTCTTTGTGTTCTGTGTGTTCTGTGTACTCTCTACTCTCTGGTACTCTACTAACCAGTAGGAAGCTGAAAACACAGAACACACACACACACACACACACACACACACACACACACACACACACACACACACACACACACACACACACACACACACACACACACACACACACACACACACACACACACACACACACTCACACACACCAGGAGATTCAGGTAGATAATGTGTACTGACTCATCTGGTGGAGCGTAACATCTTTAATGGAACACCTGCTCAACAACATCAAAACACAACTCACCCAGTCCAAATTATACAACACTGTGTGTGTGTGTGTGTGTGTGTGTGTGTGTGTGTGTGTGTGTGTGTGTTTGTGTGTGTGTACCAGTGTGTGTGTGTGTGTGTGTGTGTGTGTGTGTGTGTGTGTGTGTACAGCAAGGCTTTATCTATGAGAGAGAGACACAAACAGGAAATTGTTGTCTTGTCAACAGTATTAGATCTTAGACCTCCAGAACTCATCTCTTACAACTTGTCACAACTCATTTAATAGACACACACACATATATATATATATATACCAACCTGACCATATATATATAAAATTGGTTTCCTGCAAATCTACACGTTTTAACATATGGAATAGATACACTTTTGTAGTTTTAAAGCATGTTTCCTGTGACTCTACACTTTTGCCGTGACGTATGCTATGTTATAGATAGCTGGCTAGACTACCTGACCAGTTTAGATAGCTAGCTAGACTACCTGACCAGTTTAGATAGCTAGCTAGACTACCTGACCAGTTTAGATAGCTAGCTAGACTACCTGACCAGTTTAGATAGCTAGCTAGACTACCTGACCAGTTTAGATAGCTAGCTAGACTACCTGACCAGTTTAGATAGCTAGCTAGACTACCTGACCAGTTTAGATAGCTGACTAGACTACCTGACCAGTTTAGATAGCTAGCTAGACTACCTGACCAGTTTAGATAGCTAGCTAGACTACCTGACCAGTTTAGATAGCTGGCTAGACTACCTGACCAGTTTAGATAGCTAGCTAGACTACCTGACCAGTTTAGATAGCTGGCTAGACTACCTGACCAGTTTAGATAGCTGGCTAGACTACCTGACCAGTTTAGATAGCTGGCTAGACTACCTGACTAGTTTAGATAGCTGGCTAGACTACCTGACCAGTTTAGATAGCTGGCAAGAAGACCTGACTAGTTTAGATAGCTGACTAGACTACCTGACCAGTTTAGATAGCTGACTAGCCTACCTGACCAGTTTAGATAGCTGACTAGACGACCTGACCAGTTTAGATAGCTGACTAGACTACCTGACCAGTTTAGATAGCTGACTAGACTACCTGACCAGTTTAGATAGCTGACTAGACTACCTGACCAGTTTAGATAGATGGCTAGACTACCTGACCAGTTTAGATAGATGGCTAGACTACCTGACCAGTTTAGATAGCTGACTAGACTACCTGACCAGTTTAGATAGATGGCTAGACTACCTGACCAGTTTAGATAGCTGGCTAGACTACCTGACCAGTTTAGATAGATGGCTAGACTACCTGACCAGTTTAGATAGCTGGCTAGACTACCTGACCAGTTTAGATAGATGGCTAGACTACCTGACCAGTTTAGATAGCTGGCTAGACTACCTGACCAGTTTAGATAGCTGGCTAGACTACCTGACCAGTTTAGATAGATGGCTAGACTACCTGACCAGTTTAGATAGCTGACTAGACTACCTGACCAGTTTAGATAGCTGACTAGACTACCTGACTAGTGTAGATAGCTGACTAGACTACCTGACCAGTTTAGATAGCTGGCTAGACTACCTGACCAGTTTAGATAGCTGGCTAGACTACCTGACCAGTATAGATAGCTGACTAGACTACCTGACCAGTTTAGATAGCTGACTAGACTACCTGACCAGTTTAGATAGATGGCTAGACTACCTGACCAGTTTAGATAGCTGACTAGACTACCTGACCAGTTTAGATAGATGGCTAGACTACCTGACCAGTTTAGATAGCTGACTAGACTACCTGACCAGTTTAGATAGCTGGCTAGACTACCTGACCAGTTTAGATAGCTGGCTAGACTACTTGACCAGTTTAGATAGCTGACTAGACTACCTGACCAGTTTAGATAGCTGACTAGACTACCTGACCAGTTTAGATAGCTGACTAGACTACCTGACCAGTTTAAATAGATGGCTAGACTACCTGACCAGTTTAGATAGATGGCTAGACTACCTGACCAGTTTAGATAGCTGGCTAGACTACCTGACCAGTTTAGATAGATGGCTAGACTACCTGACCAGTTTAGATAGCTGGCTAGACTACCTGACCAGTTTAGATAGATGGCTAGACTACCTGACCAGTTTAGATAGCTGGCTAGACTACCTGACCAGTTTAGATAGCTGGCTAGACTACCTGACCAGTTTAGATAGATGGCTAGACTACCTGACCAGTTTAGATAGCTGACTAGACTACCTGACCAGTTTAGATAGCTGGCTAGACTACCTGACCAGTTTAGATAGCTGGCTAGACTACCTGACCAGTTTAGATAGCTGACTAGACTACCTGACTAGTGTAGATAGCTGACTAGACTACCTGACCAGTTTAGATAGCTGGCTAGACTACCTGACCAGTTTAGATAGCTGACTAGACTACCTGACCAGTTTAGATAGCTGACTAGACTACCTGACCAGTTTAGATAGCTGGCTAGACTACCTGACCAGTTTAGATAGCTGGCTAGACTATCTGACCAGTTTAGATAGCTGGCTAGACTAACTGACCAGTTTAGATAGCGAGCTAGACTACCTGACCAGTTTAGATAGCTGACTAGACTACCTGACCAGTTTAGATAGCTGACTAGACTACCTGAACAGTTTAGATAGCTGGCTAGACTACCTGACCAGTTTAGATAGCTGACTAGACTACCTGACCAGTTTAGATAGCTGACTAGACTACCTGACCAGTTTAGATAGCTGGCTAGACTACCTGACCAGTTTAGATAGCTGACTAGACTACCTGACCAGTTTAGATAGCTGACTAGACTACCTGAACAGTTTAGATAGCTGACTAGACTACCTGACCAGTTTAGATAGCTGACTAGACTACCTGACCAGTTTAGATAGCTGGCTAGACTACCTGACCAGTTTAGATAGCTGGCTAGACTACCTGACCAGTTTAGATAGCTGACTAGACTACCTGACCAGTTTAGATAGCTGACTAGACTATCTGACCAGTTTAGATAGCTGACTAGACTACCTGACCAGTTTAGATAGATGGCTAGACTACCTGACCAGTTTAGATAGCTGGCTAGACTACCTGACCAGTTTAGATAGCTGACTAGACTAACTGACCAGTTTAGATAGCTGACTAGACTACCTGAACAGTTTAGATAGCTGACTAGACTACCTGACCAGTTTAGATAGCTGGCTAGACTACCTGACCAGTTTAGATAGCTGACTAGACTACCTGACCAGTTTAGATAGCTGACTAGACTACCTGACCAGTTTAGATAGCTGACTAGACTACCTGACCAGTTTAGATAGCTGACTACCTGACTACCTGACCAGTTTAGATAGCTGACTAGACTACCTGACCAGTTTAGATAGCTGGCTAGACTACCTGACCAGTTTAGATAGCTGACTAGACTACCTGACCAGTTTAGATAGCTGACTAGACTACCTGAACAGTTTAGATAGCTGACTAGACTACCTGACCAGTTTAGATAGCTGACTAGACTACCTGACCAGTTTAGATAGCTGACTAGACTACCTGACCAGTTTAGATAGCTGACTAGACTACCTGACCAGTTTAGATAGCTGACTAGACTACCTGACCAGTTTAGATAGCTGGCTAGACTACCTGACCAGTTTAGATAGCTGGCTAGACTACCTGACCAGTTTAGATAGCTGGCTAGACGACCTGACCAGTTTAGATAGCTGACTAGACTACCTGACCAGTTTAGATAGCTGACTAGACTACCTGACCAGTTTAGATAGCTGACTAGACTACCTGACCAGTTTAGATAGCTGGCTAGACTACCTGACCAGTTTAGATAGCTGACTAGACTACCTGACCAGTTTAGATAGCTGACTAGACTACCTGACCAGTTTAGATAGCTGACTAGACTACCTGACCAGTTTAGATAGCTGACTAGACTACCTGACCAGTTTAGATAGCTGACTAGACTACCTGACCAGTTTAGATAGCTGACTAGACTACCTGACCAGTTTAGATAGCTGTTCAAAGGTATCTATGTGATGTTGTTGAAGGCCTTTTCTGTATCATTTGGACTTTGGACAATTTGGAATGTTCTATCAATTGATGATGGATTGTCATGGTAATGTAGAATGTTCTATCAATTGATGATGGATTGTCATGGTAATGTAGAATGTTCTATCAATTGATGATGGATTGTCATGGTAATGTAGAATGTTCTATCAATTGATGATGGATTGTCATGGTAATGTAGAATGTTCTATCAATTGATGATGGATTGTCATGGTAATGTAGAATGTTCTATCAATTGATGATGGATTGTCATGGTAATGTAGAATGTTCTATCAATTGATGATGGATTGTCATGGTAATGTAGAATGTTCTATCAATTGATGAGGGATTGTCATGGTAATGTAGAATGTTCTATCAATTGATGATGGATTGTCATGGTAATGTAGAATGTTCTATCAATTGATGATGGATTGTCATGGTAATGTAGAATGTTCTATCAAATGATGATGGATTGTCATGGTAATGTAGAATGTTCCATGTTGACTTGAATGGGAGGCCCGTTCCACGTGATCAATACTACTGTGTCTCACCCATTATGCCCTGGTTGACTTGAATGGGAGGCCCGTTCCACGTGATCAATACTACGGTGTCTCACTTCAGTCGACAACATAAAGTTCGTTTGTGAGTTCTGACAGTTCCTTCTAGTTCTGGTTACCATGTCAACGGCACCGTCACCCAGGCTCCAAACTTCTTCATCTTTGTCGTAATTGGAATGTTGAATAAATGAAGCTTTGAGTATTATTGAGTGTTTTTTAAATGAAGCTTTGAGTATTATTGAGTGTTTTTAAATGAAGCCTTCCAGTATTATTGAGTGTTTTTAAATGAAGCTGACGAGAGACGTTGGAGAGATAAGATGAGGTGAGGATCAGACTACTCGTGAACAGAGACACCGACAGGAGAATAAACAGATGGAATCATTAATGTCTAACAATGAAGACAGAAGAGGAGGAGAGATCGCTGACGGCAGGACTCATCTCAGCTCTGTAACACACACACACACACACACACACACACACACACACACACACACACACACACACACACACACACACACACACACACACACACACACACACACACACACACACACACACACACACACACACACACACACACACACACACACACACACACACACACACACACACACACACACACACACACACACACACACACACACACACACACACACACACACACGCAATGCACGCACACGCACGCACACACACACGCACGCACACACGCACGCACACACGCACACACACATTGTCTTTTTCGCCTGTGTGTGTCTGCTTGTAAGCAAGAGATTCTCATTGAACGTTTCTGTGAGATGTGGGCTTTGTTTGTGTGTGAGAGGAGAGGAGAGGAGAGCAGTGGAGAGGAGGAGAGGAGAGGAGAGGAGAGGAGAGAGGAGAGGAGAGGAGAGGAGAGAGAGGAGAGGAGATGAGAGAGAGGAGAGGAGAGGAGAGAATGGTGTAGAGAGGACAGGACCTCTCTCTCCTCTCCTCTCCTCTCCCCTCCCTCTCTCCCTCCCTTGTCTCTCTCTCCTCCCCCCTCTCTCTCTCTCTCTCTCATCTCATCACGTCAAAAGGTAGACTGGCCAGGTTCTTAAGATACTCAAGATGATGACACACACTGTGAAAGACACACACACACACACACACACACACACACACACACACACACACACACACACACACACACACACACACACACACACACACACACACACACACACACACACACACACACAGCCTCTAGCTACACTCATTAACAACAATGTGCTCTATACAACAACAACCACCACACAAAAATACATTTCAATAAAAAAATTCTGCTGTTTGGGGAAAATATTTGCCTCGAACCATTCAGATACAGGATATGCTACACACACACATACTGTTTCAGTCGCTTCTGTGGACCTTTTTCATCTTTAAAACCACCACCACCACCATCATCATCATCTTCATCATCATTACTGCTCTATCTAGCTTTTGCTGTGTGTATACCACCCCAGAGAAATACTAACAGGCTGTTTTTGAAAGAGAGAGGTGGATATGGGGAAAGAGAGAGAGGGATATGGGGAAAGAGAGAGGGGGACATGGGGAAAGAGAGAGGGGGATATGGGGAAAAGAGAGGGGATATGGGGAAAAGAGAGGGGATATGGGGAAAGAGAGAGAGGAATATGGGGAAAAGAGAGGGGGATATGAAAAGAGAGAGGTGGATATGGGGAAAAGAGAGAGGGGATATGGGGAAAGAGAGAGGGGATATGGGAAAGAGAGGGGATATGGGGAAAGAGAGAGGGGATATGGGGAAAGAGAGAGAGGGGACATGAAAAGAGATGGGGGATATGGGGAAAGAGAGAGGGGGACATGAAAAGAGAGTGGATATGGGGAAAGAGAGAGGGGATATGGGGAAAGAGAGAGGGGACATGGGGAAAAGAGATATGGGGATATGGGGGGGAGGGGGATATGGGGAAAGAGAGGGGAATATGGGAAAGAGAGGAATATGGGGGAAAGAGAGGGGATATGGAAAAAAAGAGAGGTGGATATGGGGAAAGAGAGAGAGGGGATATGGGGAAAGAGAGAGGGGATATGGGAAGAGAGGGGATATGGGAAAGAGAGAGGGGATATGGGGAAAGAGAGAGGGGACATCAATAAAAGAGATAGGGGATATGGGAAAGAGAGAGGGGACATGAAAAGAGAGAGGGGATATGAAAAGAGAGGGGATATGGGGAAAAAGAGAGAGGGGATATGGGAAAGAGAGGGGATATGGGGAAAGAGGGGGACATGAAAAGAGAGGGGATATGGGGAAAAGAGCGGGGGATATGGGGAAGAGAGAGGTGGATATGGGGAAAAAGAGAGGGGATATGGGGAAAGAGAGAGGGGATATGGGAAAAGAGAGAGAGGTGGATATGGGGAAGAGAGGGGATATGGGGGAAAGAGAGGTGGATATGGGGAAAGAGAGAGGTGGATATGGGAAAGAGAGAGGGGATATTGGGGAAAGAGAGAGGGGATATGGGGAAAGAGAGGGGATATGGGGAAAGAGAGAGGTGGATATGGGGAAAAGAGAGAGGGGATATGGGGAAAGAGAGGGGATATGGGGAAAGAGAGGGGATATGGGAAAAAGAGGGAATATGGGGAAAAGAGAGGGGGACATGGGGAAAGAGAGGGGGGATATGGGGAAAGAGAGAGGGGATATGGGGAAAAGAGAGGTGGATATGGGGAAAAGAGAGAGGGGATATGGGGAAAAAGAGGGGGGATATGGGGAAAGAGAGGGGGATATGGGGAAAGAGAGGGGGACATGGGGAAAGAGGGGATATGGGGAAAGAGAGAGGGGTATGGGGAAAGAGAGGGGATATGGGGAAAGAGAGAGGGGATATGGGCAAAAGAGAGGGGATATGGGGAAAGAGAGGGGGATATGGGGAAAGAGAGAGGTGGATATGGGGAAAGAGAGAGGGGGGACATGAAAAAGAGAGAGGGGATATAGGGGGAAGAGAGGGGATATGGGGGAAAGAGAGGGGATATGGGGAAAAGAGAGGTGGATATGGGGAAAGAGATAGGGGGATATGGGAAAGAGAGGGGATATAGGGGAAAAAGAGAGGTGGATATGGGGAAAAGAAGAGGGGATATGGGGAAAGAGAGAGGGGATATGGGGAAAGAGAGGTGGATATGGGGAAAGAGAGAGGGGGATATGGGGAAAGAGAGAGTGGGATATGGGGAAAGAGAGGGGATATGGGGAAAGAGAGGGGGATATGGGGAAAAAGAGAGAGGGATATGGGGAAAAAGAGGGGACATGGGGAAAGATAGAGGGGGGATATGGATAAAAGAGAGGTGGATATAGGGGAAAGATAGGGGATATGGGGAAAGAGAGGGGGACATGGGGAAAGATAGAGGGATATGGGGAAAGATAGGGGATATGGGGAAAAGAGAGGGGGATATGGGGAAAAGAGAGGTGGATATGGGGAAAAGAGAGGGGGATATGGGAAAGATAATGCAATTTAGTAGAGGGGAAATTATATATAATATATTATTATAATGTAATGTAGTAGGGGATATGATATATGATATATTATATATTATTATAATGTAATGTATTAGAGGGGATATGATATATAATATATTATTATAATGTAATGTAGTAGACGGGGATATGATATATTATATATTATTATAATATAATGTAGTAGAGGGATATGATATATTATATATTATTATAATGTAATGTAGTAGGGGATATGATATATAATATATTATTATAATGTAATGTAGTAGAGGGAAATTATATATGATATATTATTATAATGTAATGTAGTAGAGAGGATTTGATATATTATATATTATTATAATGTAATGTAGTAGGGGATATGATATATTATATATTATTATAATGTAATGTAGTAGAAGGGGATTTGATATATTATATATTATTATAATGTAATGTATTAGAGGAGATTTGATATATTATATATTATTATAATGTAATGTAGTAGAAGGGGATTTGATATATGATATATTATTATAATGTAATGTAGTAGAAGGATTTGATATATGATATATTATTATAATGTAATGTATTAGGGGATTTGATATATGATATATTATTATAATGTAATGTAGTAGAAGGGATTTGATATATGATATATTATTATAATGTAATGTATTAGAGGGGGATTTGATATATGATATATTATTATAATGTAATGTAGTAGAAGGGATTTGATATATGATATATTATTATAATGTAATGTATTAGAGTGGGATTTGATACATTATATATTATTATAATGTAATGTAGTAGAGGGGAAATGATATATTATATATTATTATAATGTAATGTAGTAGAGGGGATCTGATATGTAATATAATGTAATGTAATGTAGTAGAGGGGATCTGATATGTAATATAATGTAATGTAATCTAGTAGAGGGAAATTATATATTATATATTATTATATAATGTAATATAGTAGAGGGGATATGATATATTATATATAATTATAATGTAATATAGTAGAGGGGATATGATATGTAATATAATGTAATGTAATGTAGTTCCATCACAACCCTGTAATTGTAACTCGCCTTTGTCTAAACTCTCCCATTAAATGTCCGTCAGTGATGTTGAGGCTCCTTCCAGAATGGCTCCTATTCCCTACATAGTGCACTACTTTAGACCAGAGCCCTATTCCCTACATAGTGCACTACTTTAGACCAGAGCCCTATTCCCTACATAGTGCACTACTTTAGACCAGAGCCCTATTCCTACACAGTGCACTACTTTAGACCAGAGCCCTATTCCCTACATAGTGCACTACTTTAGACCAGAGCCCTATTCCTAAATAGTGCACTACTTTAGACCAGAGCCCTATTCCTACATAGTGCACTACTTTAGACCAGAGCCCTATTCCCTACATAGTGCACTACTTTAGACCAGAGCCCTATTCCCTACATAGTGCACTACTTTAGACCAGAGCCCTATTCCCTACATAGTGCACTACTTTAGACCACAGCCCTATTCCCTACATAGTGCACTACTTTAGACCAGAGCCCTATTCCCTACATAGTGCACTACTTTAGACCACAGCCCTATTCCTACACAGTGCACTACTTTAGACCAGAGCCCTATTCCTACATAGTGC
Source organism: Oncorhynchus keta (assembly GCF_023373465.1). Classification (NCBI taxonomy): domain Eukaryota; kingdom Metazoa; phylum Chordata; class Actinopteri; order Salmoniformes; family Salmonidae; genus Oncorhynchus; species Oncorhynchus keta. The sequence goes on from NW_026289386.1 coordinate 23,861, forward strand.
ACTACTTTGACCAGAGCCCTATTCCCTATTTAGTACACTACTTTAGACCAGAGCCCTATTCCTAAATAGTGCACTACTTTAGACCAGAGCCCCTATTCCCTACATAGTGCACTACTTTAGACCAGAGCCCTATTCCTACATAGTGCACTACTTTAGACCAGAGCCCCTATTCACTACATAGTGCACTACTTTAGACCAGAGCCCCTATGTGTAGGGAATAGGGTCCCATTTTGGGGAGCATCATGAATAGCAGGCCTTTAACTTAAGAACATTTAATTATCACTGAGGACAGTCAGTTCAGAATAGAGGATATCTACACAATTACCTTTATCTGAAGAGAGGAGAGAGGAGAGGAGGAGGGGGAGGGCAGGGAGAGAGGGGAGGGAGAGGAGGAGGAAAGAAGGGACAGTCAGTCAGTTCAGAATAGAGGATATCTACACAATTACCTTTATCTGAAGAGAGGAGAGGTGGAGAGGAGGAGGAGGAGAGGAGGAGGAGAGGAGGGACAGTCAGTTCAGAATAGAGGATATCTACACATTTACCTTTATCTGAAGAGAGGAGAGGAGGAGGGGGAGGGCAGGGAGAGAGAGGAGGGAGAGTTAGTTCAGAATAGAGGATATCTACACAATTACCTTTATCTGAAGAGAGGAGAGGTGGAGAGGAGGAGGGGGGCAGGGAGAGAGAGGAGGGAGAGGAGGAGGAGAGGAGGAGGAGAGGAGGGACAGTCAGTTCAGAATAGAGGATATCTACACAATTACCTTTATCTGAAGAGAGGAGAGGTGGAGAGGAGGAGGAGGAGGAGAGGAGGAGGAGAGGAGGGACAGTCAGTTCAGAATAGAGGATATCTACACATTTACCTTTATCTGAAGAGAGGAGAGGAGGAGAGGAGGGACAGTCAGTTCAGAATAGAGGATATCTACACATTTACCTTTATCTGAAGAGAGGAGAGGAGGAGGGGAGGGCAGGGAGAGAGGAGGGAGAGGAGGAGGAGAGGAGGAGGGGGAGGGCAGGGAGAGAGAGGAGGGAGAGGAGGAGGAGAGGAGGAGGAGAGGAGGGACAGTCAGTTCAGAATAGAGGATATCTACACATTTACCTTTATCTGAAGAGAGGAGAGGTGGAGAGGAGGAGGGGGAGGGAGGAGGAGGAGAGGAGGGACAGTCAGTTCAGAATAGAGGATATCTACACATTTACCTTTATCTGAAGAGAGGAGAGGAGGAGAGGAGGAGGGGGAGAGGAGGAGGAGAGGAGGGACAGTCAGTTCAGAATAGAGGATATCTACACATTTACCTTTATCTGAAGAGAGGAGAGGAGGAGGGGAGGGCAGGGAGAGAGAGGAGGAGAGGAGGAGGAGAGGAGGAGGGGGAGGGCAGGGAGAGAGAGGAGGGAGAGGAGGAGGAGAGGAGGAGGAGAGGAGGGACAGTCAGTTCAGAATAGAGGATATCTACACATTTACCTTTATCTGAAGAGAGGAGAGGTGGAGGGGGTAGGGCAGAGAGAGAGAGAGAGGAGGAGAGAGTGGAGGAGAGCAGGAGGGGAGGGCAGGGAGAGAGAGGAGGGAGAGGATTGGAGGAGAGGAGGAGGAGGAGGAGGGAAGCAAGGAAGGAGGAGAGGAGGGAGGAGAGGAGGAGGGAGCAGAAGAGGGAGGAGAGGAAGGAGGAAAGGAGGAGGGAGAGGAGGGAGCAGAGGAGGGAGGAGAGGAAGGAGGAGAGGAGGAGGGAGAGGAGGGAGCAGAGGAGGAGGAGAGGAAGGAGGAGAGGAGGAGGGAGAGGAGGGAGCAGAGGAGGGAGGAGAGGAAGGAGGAGAGGAGGAGGGAGAGGAGGGAGCAGAGGAGGGAGGAGAGGAAGGAGGGGAGAGGAGGAGGGGAGAGGAGGGAGCAGATGAGGAGGAGAGGAGGAGGACTGGAAGGTGGAACTCAGTGTATGTGGGAGTGCTCTAGCATTGGAAAAGCCAGCCCGTTAAATGAGCATTTCATCATTATAATCTCATATTCTGACTGCTGTCCTTCAACCCCTGGAAAAGAACCTTGGACACGGACACCCTGAGGTAGACATGAAGGTAGTGTCTCTATGAGAGGTTATAACACCCTGAGGTAGACATGAAGGTAGTGTCTCTATGAGAGGTTATAACACCCTGAGGTAGACATGAAGGTAGTGTCTCTATTAGAGGTTCTAACACACTGAGGTAGACATGAAGGTAGTGTCTCTATTAGAGGTTCTAACACACTGAGAAGGTAGACATGAAGGTAGTGTCTCTGTGAGAGGTTATAGCACACTGAGGTAGACATGAAGGTAGTGTCTCTAAGTCAGAGTTTATAACACACTGAGGTAGACATGAAGGTAGTGTCTCTATTAGAGGTTCTAACACACTGAGGTAGACATGAAGGTAGTGTCTCTATTAGAGGTTCTAACACACTGAGGTAGACATGAAGGTAGTGTCTCTATTAGAGGTTCTAACACACTGAGGTAGACATGAAGGTAGTGTCTCTATGAGAGGTTATAACACCCTGAGGTAGACATGAAGGTAGTGTCTCTATTAGAGGTTATAACACACTGAGGTAGACATGAAGGTAGTGTCTCTATTAGAGGTTCTAACACACTGAGGTAGACATGAAGGTAGTGTCTCTGTGAGAGGTTATAGCACACTGAGGTAGACATGAAGGTAGTGTCTCTAAGTCAGAGTTTATAACACACTGAGGTAGACATGAAGGTAGTGTCTCTATTAGAGGTTCTAACACACTGAGGTAGACATGAAGGTAGTGTCTCTATTAGAGGTTCTAACACACTGAGGTAGACATGAAGGTAGTGTCTCTATTAGAGGTTCTAACACACTGAGGTAGACATGAAGGTAGTGTCTCTGTGAGAGGTTATAGCACACTGAGGTAGACATGAAGGTAGTGTCTCTAAGTCAGAGTTTATAACACACTGAGGTAGACATGAAGGTAGTGTCTCTATGTCAGAGGTTATAACACACTGAGGTAGACATGAAGGTAGTGTCTCTACGTCAGAGGTTATAGCACACTGAGGTAGACATGAAGGTAGTGTCTCTATGTCAGAGGTTATAACACACTGAGGTAGACATGAAGGTAGTGTCTCTAAGTCAGAGGTTATAGCACCCTGAGGTAGACATGAAGGTAGTGTCTCTATGAGAGGTTATAACACACTGAGGTAGACATGAAGGTAGTGTCTCTATGTCAGAGGTTATAGCACCCTGAGGTAGACATGAAGGTAGTGTCTCTATGAGAGGTTATAACACACTGAGGTAGACATGAAGGTAGTGTCTCTATGTCAGAGGTTATAACACACTGAGGTAGACATGAAGGTAGTGTCTCTAAGTCAGAGGTTATAACACACTGAGGTAGACATGAAGGTAGTGTCTCTATGAGAGGTTATAACACACTGAGGTAGACATGAAGGTAGTGTCTCTATGAGAGGTTATAGCACACTGAGGTAGACATGAAGGTAGTGTCTCTATGAGAGGTTATAACACACTGAGGTAGACATGAAGGTAGTGTCTCTATGAGAGGTTATAGCACACTGAGGTAGACATGAAGGTAGTGTCTCTATGAGAGGTTATAACACACTGAGGTAGACATGAAGGTAGTGTCTCTATGAGAGGTTATAGCACACTGAGGTAGACATGA
>NW_026289387.1:0-10000 GCF_023373465.1 Oncorhynchus keta
GTAACGACACCACCCTGGAACCCCTCTGTGGTGAACTCGCGGCCGCCACCTTTTTAGGTCAGGAGAATTACATTTCGTGTCATGTTGGTGACATGGCAGGTAACGGAGCACAGCCCCATGGGAGATGAAGAGAAAACTCCCGAATTCCATTCTATTCCCTATAAAGCACCACATGACTCTGGTCCCAAAGTAGTGCACTACATAGGGAATAGGGTTCTATAGGGCTCTGGGCTGTAGTGCACTATATAGGGAAAGGGTAGGGCTCTGGTCTAAAAGTAGTGCACTATATAGGGAATAGGGTTCTATAGGGCTCTGGTCTAAAGTAGTGCACTATATATAGGGAATAGGGTTCTATAGTGCTCTGGGCTAAAGTAGTGCACTATATAGGGGAATAGGGTAGTCTAAACACTATATAGGGAATAGGGTTCTATAGGGCTCTTGTCTGTAGTGCACTATATAGAATAGGGTTCTATAGGGCTCTGGTCTAAAGTAGTGCACATAGGGAATAGGGTCTATGGGTCCTGGTCTAAAGTAGTCTACATAGGGAATGGGTGCCCTTTGGGATGCGGACCCAGTGTCTTTAATTAGATTTCTGTGGCGGTCTGGCCGTGGGAGAGAAAGGAATTAAACTGTTTCCTTAATCAGTTGTCTGTCACTCCCAGGTTGGTCAGAGCTGTGGCCTTTCCAATGAATAGGAGCATTCAGCCATGAACCAAACTCAGCAAGTAGAACACGGCTTCTACAACAGACACCTAAACACACTAAACACTAGGGGGTGTGTGAGCGTGTGTGTGTGTGTGTGTGTGTGTGTGTGTGTGTGTGTGTGTGTGTGGTGTGTGTGTGTGTGTGTGTGTGTGTGTGTGTGTGTGTGTGTGTGTGTGTGTGTGTGTGTGTGAGACACTCATTCCTATTCCTCAGCTGCACTGAATCCCAGAAAACATGTTTCTATTGATCAGTCTCTCTCTCTCTCTCTCTCTCTGTCTCTCTCTCTCTGTCTGTCTCTCTCTCTCTGTCTCTCTCTCTCTCTCTCTCTCTCTCTGTCTCTCTCTCTCTCTCTCTGTCTCTCTCTCTCTCTCTCTCTCTTCTCTCTCTCTCTCTCTCTCTCTGTCTCTCTCTCTCTCTCTCTCTCTCTGCTCTCTCTGTCTCTGTCTCTGTCTCTGTCTCTGTCTCTGTCTCTCTCTCTCTCTCTCTCTCTCTCTCTCTCGCTCTGTGTCTCTCTCTGTCTCTCTCTCTCTCTTTCTCTCTTTTCTCATTTCAATGTTTAATTTAAGGGGTTTATTGGCATGGGAAATATATGATTACATTGCCAAAGCAAGTGAAATAGATAATAAATTAAAGTTAAATAAACAATTAAAAAAAATAAATGGTAAACATTCACAAAAGTTCCAAAATAATAAAGCCATTTCAAATGTCCTAGTATAATTATATGCAGTGTTGTAACGATGTGCCAATAGTTAAAGTACAAAATAAACATTGGTTGTATTTACCATGGTGTTTGTTCTTCACTGGTTGCCCTTTTCTCGTGGCAATGGATCACAAATCTTTCTGCTGTGATGTTTCAGTCAATAGATATGAGAGTGTCGTGACGCGAATATCTTTGTGAATGAAAATCATGTAACAATTAACTTGTTTAGTAACTTAGGGCAACACGGAAAACGTTTCTTTAAACCTCTTTGGGATAGGGGGCTGCATTTTCAATTTTGGATAAATAGCGTGCCCAATTTCAACTTCCTGCTACTCATGCCAGGAATATAAGATATGCATATTATTAGTATATATGGATAGAAAACACTCTGAAGTTTCTAAAACTGTTTGAATAATGTCTTTGAGTATAACAGAACTTATGTATCAGGCAAAACCCAGAGGACTAACCGTTTAGAATGATTTATTTTTGAGGTCACTGTCTTTTCAATGCAGTTCTCATGGGAAACAATATTTCTTAGAACTTGTTTTTAGTTCCTACCACTTCCACTGGATGTCACCAGTCATTGGAATTTGGTTGAGGTTATTCCTTTGTGCAATGAAGAAGTACGGCCATCTGGAACTGCGTAACACTGTTGAGAGCTGCGCAAGTAGCTTGGTTTGTTGTCTTCCTGTATTGAACACAGATAGACCCGTCTTCAATTTGATCGATTATTAACGTTTTAAAATACCTAAAGTTGTATTACAAAAGTAGTTTGAAATGTTTTGGCAAAGTTTACAGGCAACTTTTGAAATATTTTTGTAATGACGTTTTGGAAGCAGTTTTTTTCTGGATCAAACGTGTCAATTAAATGGACATTTGGACGGGAATTAATCAAACAAAAGGACAACTTGTGATGTTTATGGACATATTGGAGTGCCAACAAAAGAAGCCCATCAAAGGTAAGGCATGTTTTATATATTATTTCTGCATTTTGTGTAGAGCCTGTTTACTGTTGTGCTATCATCAGATAATAGCTTCTTATGCTTTCGCCGTAAAGCCTTTTTAAAATCTGACATGTTGGCTGGATTCACAACGAGTGTAGCTTTAAGTTAATATCTGACATGTGTGATTTAATGAAAGTTAGATTTTTATATAATTTTATTTGAATTTGTCGCTCTGCATTTTCCCTGGCTTTTGGCCAGGTGAGACGCAACTGTCCCCCTGTCCTTGAGAGATTTTTAATGAGTTACCGTTTCCCGAATTAACTCAAAGAATATATCGTTATCATACCATCATTATTACCTCAAATCAGTCTCATTCTGAACGTTTATTTGAAAACTGCACCAACCTTAGTCTAAATGATGATTCAGCAACAAATTGGCTGAATTATTTATTTACTAACTGACTAAATAATCCACAGAAATTCATAGACACACACAATATTGATTACTAAAATAATGCAATGAAAAGTCTCTAGTGGACTATCCCGATATATGGTTATTTAGTGGACTATCCTAATATGACGGCTGATTACACAATGAAATTCATAGATAAAGTGGACCAAATTCAATTACAATAAAATAATGCACAATGAAAAGTCCCTAGTGGACTATCCGGTTGATTACACAATGAAAAAGTAGACGGCTGGATATTTACAAATGAAAAGTCCCTAGTGGACTAACCCGATATGACGGCTGATTACACAATGAAAAGTCCCTAGTGGACTAACCCGAAATGATTACACAAAAGTCCCTAGTGGACTATCCCAATATGACGGCTGATTACACAATGAAAAGTCCCTAGTGACTAACCTGATTGACGGCTGATTACACAATGAAAAGTCCCTAGTGGACTATCCCAATATAGGCAGCTCGTCGGCTGATTACACAATGAAAAGTCCCAAGTGGGCTCACCCGATATGGCGGCCCAATAGTGGACTATCCCGACCTGGTTACACAATGAAAGGGAGAAATAAAGGAATTCAATACATACTGTACAGTTGAATAATACGCTCATCGGAAATATTTACCACCCTAACAACCGCTCATTTGATTTAGAAATGCAAAAATATATTTGCGCTTGGATGTCTTTGTCTGTCGTCTCTGTTGAAACCTGTCGAACCGTCTGTGACGAATAGTTTAAACAGGAAATCTCTGCTTGTGGAAGTCCCTGGTTGTCCACCAGAGGTCACAATGTCCGTAGTAGTTGTAGTAGTAGGATTCCTTTGTTCTGGGAGTGGTTGTTAGAATGGATGCATCAGAAGATCCAATGGTTGTTTTGATAGGGAAATGTTAATCTCTTCTCTTCTTCTGTCGAGTTTCCTAGACTCTGTTACATGCAGAGCTGCAGGCATGTCTTAGTCTCGTCTTCTTCTTCTCTTTTGAGTGTCAGAGGGTCTTGCATTTTAGTAACGTTTCAGCTCACGCTGTCAGTCTAGTAGTTCTAAACCATTTTTACATGCCAGTAGCAACCCGGCAACGTACTGGTTGAATATGTTATTTAGGAGTCCTTTATAAGCACTCTGGCAAAAGGGCGTCATAGTATCTGTGCTCACGTGGGTGTGGTTACTGACGTGGGTGTGGTTACTGACGGGGGTGTGGCTACTGACGGTGTGGTTACTGACAGGGGTGTGGTTACTGACGGTGTGGCTACTGTGGCTACTGATATGGGGGGTGTGGCTACTGACGGGGTGTGAATACTGACTGGGGTGTGGCTACTGACTGGGGAAAGCGTTATATGAAAAACAGTTGTCATTTAGAAGGCTAAAATCACATTTAATCTTCTCATCAAATAGTTTCATATTTAATCATACATGTTTTACAACATTTTGATGTAACTCTGACATATACATTAATGTGCATACTGCCTCAATTGGGCCGACCAACAAGTGCTCCCGCGCAGTGGCCAACCGGGCTATCTGCATAGTGTCCCACCACCCACCAATCCCTCTTTTACACTACTGCTACTCTCTCTTCATCATATATGCATATTCACTTTAACCATATCTACGTGTACATACTACCTCAATCAGCCTGACTAACCGGTGTATTCAGCATTTCACTGTAAGGTCTACTACACCTGTTGTATTCAGCATTTCACTGTGAGGTCTAAACCTGTTGTATTCAGCATTTCACTGTGAGGTCTACTACACCTGTTGTATTCAGCATTTCACTGTGAGGTCTACTACACCTGTTGTATTCAGCATTTCACTGTGAGGTCTACTACACCTGTTGTATTCAGCATTTCACTGTAAGGTCTACCTACACCTGTTGTATTCAGCATTTCACTGTAAGGTCTACCTACACCTAATACACTTTGATGTGATGGTTCTTTAAGTTTCTCCCGACTATTTCCCACATTCTTTGTGTTAGAAATAGTTTCATTATCCACTTTTGATGTTTGGTAAAAGGGAAGAATCTCTTTCCTCAGTACTGCATGGCAAGGGAGAGAAAGTTCCAGCTCTTTCAACCTCAATACAAGGAGAGAAAGTTCCAGCTCTTTCCCCTCAATACAAGGGAGAGAATGTTCCAGCTCTTTCCCCTCAATACAAGGTAGAGAAAGTTCCAGCTCTTTCCCTCAATACAAGGGAGAGAAAGTTCCAGCTCTTTCCCTCAATACAAGGTAGAGAAAGTTCCAGCTCTTTCCCTCAATACAAGGAGAGAAAGTTCCAGCTCTTTCCCTCAATACAAGGGAGAGAAAGTTCCAGCTCTTTCAACCTCAATACAAGGAGAGAAAGTTCCAGCTCTTTCCCCTCAATACAAGGGAGAGAAAGTTCCAGCTCTTTCCTCAATAAAAGGAGAGAAAGTTCCAGCTCTTTCCCCTCAATACAAGGGATAGAAAGTTCCAGCTCTTTCCCCTCAGTAAAAGGGAGAGAAAGTTCCAGCTCTTTCCCTCAATACAAGGGAGAGAAAATTCCAGCTATTTACGACCGTCATAAAACTCCCCCAGGAGATGGGCGTCTTGACACCTTAGAATAGCCGGCGCCTTTGATCTCCGTCCAGGAAGTTTATCAACATTTGATATGTTTTACGACTTCTTTCTGGGTCTGTGTAATCTGAGGGAAATATGTCTCTCTAATATGATCATACATTGGGCAGGAGGTTAGGAAGTGCAGCTCAGTTTCAAACCTCATTTTGTGGGCAGTGAGCACATAGCCTGTGTTCTCTTGAGAGCCATGTCTGCCTATAGCGGCCTTTCTCAACTATACCACTATGTCGTAGTGAAGACCAATGTTTTATAATGTCGTGTGTTTTCCCCAACACCACTTTCCATCAAGTGTTCCTTCATTACAAATTGAGTTAAAAAGCTTTTTAAATCAACAAAGCAGAGAAAATTCCAGCTTTTGTTTTGTTGGTTTTGTTTGTCCAATCCCTCTAAAGAGGATGAAGGTCTATGTACTTGTACACGTTGATGTCAGAATGAATGAGTCGGCGGAAAGACCTATTTACCCTGCCTCTCTTTGCTTTCTCCGCTTTCTCTCGCTTTCTCTTTATCAACGCTTTCTCTATGCTTTTTACTTTCTCTCGCTTTCTCTCGCTTTCTCTGGGTCTGTCTCGCTTTCTGAGGGAAATCTGTCTGCCTAATATGGTCATACATTGGGCAGGAGGTTAGGAAGCTTAGGCAGCTTTTCTTCAAACCCGCATTTTGTGGGCAGTGAGCACATAGCCTGTCTTCTGGAAAACTGCGCTTTATGTAGGCTATAGCGGCCTTTCTCAACTATACCACTGCCGCTAGTGAAGACTGGAAATGTTTTATAATGCCGCCGTATGTTTTACCCTTAACACCACTTTCCATCAATGTGTTCCTTCATGACACTTTCTCTCGCTTTCTCTCGCTTCGCTTTCTTGCTTTCGCTTTCTCTCGCTTTCCCTCGCTTTCTCGCTTTCTCTCGCTTTTCTCTCTTTCTCTCGCTTTCCTCTCTCTGTCTCTCTGTCTCTCTCTCTCTCTGTCTCTCTGTCTCTCTCTCTCTCTCCTCTTCCTCTCTCTCTCTCATCTTCTCTCTCTCTTCCTCCTCTCTCTCTCTCTCTCTCTCTCTCTCTCTCTCTCTCTCATCTTATTCTCTTCCCTCCCTCCTGCTCTCTCTCTCTCTCTCTCTCTCCCTCCCTCTGCTCTCTCTCTCCCTCTGTCTCTTTACCTCTTTCCAAGCTATGTCTTTGTCAGCCCCATCAGAAGCTTCTAATGTATAATGTAATGGTTATTGAACAGAGGGACAGTTTATATTTATATCCCTGCCCCCTGAGTCCCTCGGAGGCTGGGGGAGACTGGGGAGGAAGGGAGGCTGGGGGAGAGGCTGGGGAGAGGCTGAGAGAGGCTGGGGAGAGAGGCTGGGGGAGGCTGGGGGAGACTGGGGAGGAAGGGAGGCTGGGGAGAGGCTGGGGAGAGGCTGGTGCTAGGCTGAGAGAGAGGCTGGGGAGGCTGGGGGTGAGGCTGGGGAGAGGCTGGTGCTCGGCTGAGAGAGAGGCTGGGATTGGCTGGGGGTGAGGCTGGGGAGAGGCTGGGTGCTCGGCTGAGATAGAGGCTGGGGGATTGGCTGGGGGGTGAGGCTTGGGAGAGGCTGGTGCTAGGCTGAGAGAGAGGCTGGGGAGGCTGGGGTGAGGCTGGGGAGAGGCTGGTGCTCGGCTGAGAGAGAGGCTGGGGGAGGCTGGGGGTGAGGCTGGGGAGAGGCTGGTGCTCGGCTGAGAGAGAGAGGCTGGGGAGGCTGGGGTGAGGCTGGGAGAGGCTGGTGAGGCTGAGAGAGAGGTCTGGGGAGGCTGGGGGGAGGCTGGGGAGAGGCTGGTGCTCGGCTGAGAGAGGCTGGGGAGGCTGGGGGTGAGGCTGGGGAGAGGCTGGTGCTCGGCTGAAGGAGGCTGGGGGAGGCTGGGGGTGAGGCTGGGGAGGCTGATGGAGAGAGGCTGGGGAGAGGCTGGGGAGACAGGGGAGGAGAGGCTGGGGAGAATGAGAGAGAGGCTGGGGAGAGGCTGGGGAGACACGGAGGAGAGGCTGGGGAGAGGCTGGGGAGAGGGAGGGGAGAAGGGAAGAGGAGGCTGGAGAGAGAGGCAGAGAGAGAGGAGAGAGGGAGAGAGAGAGAAGAGAGGAGAGAGTTTGGAGGAGAGGCAGAGACAGGAGAGAGCTGAGGGAGACACGAGAGGAGAGAAAGGAGAGGAGAGAAGATAAGAGAGAGAGAGAGAGAGAGAGAGAGAGAGAGAGAGAGGAGAGTCGTCAGTTTGGCATCAGCTTTGGCTTTAGCTAGGCCCGTCATTCTCTGGATGTTGTGCAAATAAATAAATCCTTTCCACAAACGTTGAACAAGATGTCGCTGGCATTTATCAGCTTTTATTTTTCTGACCCACAGAGAGAGATGAGTCCATCTATCGGGAGGAATTACAACATATTGATCCATCAGGCTGAGATGAGTCCATCTATCGGGAGGAATTACAACATATTGATCCATCAGGCTGAGATGAGTCCATCTATCGGAAGGAATTACAACATATTGATCCATCAGGCTGAGATGAGTCCATCTATCGGGAGGAATTACAACATATTGATCCATCAGGCTGAGATGAGTCCATCTATCGGAAGGAATTACAACATATTGATCCATCAGGCTGAGATGAGTCCATCTATCGGAAGGAATTACAACATATTGATCCATCAGGCTGAGATGAGTCCATCTATCGGGAGGAATTACAACATATTGATCCATCAGGCTGAGATGAGTCCATCTATCGGAAGGAATTACAACATATTGATCCATCAGGCTGAGATGAGTCCATCTATCGGAAGGAATTACAACATATTGATCCATCAGGCTGAGATGAGTCCATCTATCGGGAGGAATTACAACATATTGATCCATCAGGCTGAGATGAGTCCATCTATCGGGAGGAATTACAACATATTGATCCATCAGGCTGAGATGAGTCCATCTATCGGAAGGAATTACAACATATTGATCCATCAGGCTGAGATGAGTCCATCTATCGGAAGGAATTACAACATATTGATCCATCAGGCTGAGATGAGTCCATCTATCGGAAGGAATTACGACATATTGATCCATCAGGCTGAGATGAGTCCATCTATCGGAAGGAATTACAACATATTGATCCATCAGGCTGAGATGAGTCCATCTATCGGAAGGAATTACAACATATTGATCCATCAGGCTGAGATGAGTCCATCTATCGGGAGGAATTACAACATATTGATCCATCAGGCTGAGATGAGTCCATCTATCGGAAGGAATTACGACATATTGATCCATCAGGCTGAGATGAGTCCATCTATCGGAAGGAATTACAACATATTGATCCATCAGGCTGAGATGAGTCCATCTATCGGAAGGAATTACAACATATTGATCATCAGGCTGAGATGAGTCCATCTATCGGAAGGAATTACAACATATTGATCCATCAGGCTGAGATGAGTCCATCTATCGGAAGGAATTACAACATATTGATCCATCAGGCTGAGATGAGTCCATCTATCGGAAGGAATTACGACATATTGATCCATCAGGCTGAGATGAGTCCATCTATCGGAAGGAATTTGGACTTATTGATCGATCAGGCTGAGATGAGTCCATCTATCGGGAGGAATTACAACATATTGATCCATCAGGCTGAGATGAGTCCATCTATCGGAAGGAATTACGATGTATTGATCCATCAGGCTGAGATGAGTCCATCTATCGGAAGGAATTACAACATATTGATCCATCAGGCTGAGATGAGTCCATCTATCGGGAGGAATTACAACATATTGATCCATCAGGCTGAGATGAGTCCATCTATCGGTAGGAATTACAACATATTGATCCATCAGGCTGAGATGAGTCCATCTATCGGGAGGAATTACAACATATTGATCCATCAGGCTGAGATGAGTCCATCTATCGGAAGGAATTACGGCATATTGATCCATCAGGCTGAGATGAGTCCATCTATCGGAAGGAATTACAACATATTGATCCATCAGGCTGAGATGAGTCCATCTATCGGAAGGAATTACGACATATTGATCCATCAGGCTGAGATGAGTCCATCTATCGGAAGGAATTACAACATATTGATCCATCAGGCTGAGATGAGTCCATCTATCGGAAAGGAATTACAACATATTGATCCATCAGGCTGAGATGAGTCCATCTATCGGGAGGAATTACAACATATTGATCCATCAGGCTGAGATGAGTCCATCTATCGGAAGGAATTACGACATATTGATCCATCAGGCTGAGATGAGTCCATCTATCGGGAGGAATTACAACATATTGATCGATCAGGCTGAGATGAGTCCATCTATCGGAAGGAATTACGACATATTGATCCATCAGGCTGAGATGAGTCCATCTATCGGAAGGAATTACAACATATTGATCCATCAGGCTGAGATGAGTCCATCTATCGGAAGGAATTACGACATATTGATCCATCAGGCTGAGATGAGTCCATCTATCGGGAGGAATTACAACATATTGATCCATCAGGCTGAGATGAGTCCATCTATCGGAAGGAATTACAACATATTGATCCATCAGGCTGAGATGAGTCCATCTATCGGAAGGAATTACGACATATTGATCCATCAGGCTGAGATGAGTCCATCTAT
>NW_026289387.1:15000-27500 GCF_023373465.1 Oncorhynchus keta
AATCTCAGGTCTTTTTGAAAGGAAGTCAGATGTTCATATTGAATCCCAGGTCTTTTTGAGAGGAAGTCAGATATTCATATTGAATCCCAGGTATTTTTGAAGAGAAAGAAGAGGAAGTCAGATGTTCATATTGAATCCCAGGTCTTTTTGAAGAGAAAGAAGAGGAAGTCAGATGTTCATATTGAATCCCAGGTCTTTTTGAAGAGAAAGGAGAGGAAGTAAGGAGGTAAAAGCCTCAGAGCCATTAGTCATCCTGCCGGCTCGTCTTTAAGTGGCGTTTCAGATGGACAATATAGAAGGACTGTTTACCAGTCAGCCAGTCAGCCAGTCAGCCAGTCAGCCAGCCAGCCAGTCAGTCAGTCAGCCAGTCAGCCATGGCAGGGTTTCCTCAGGGACAATATAGATGGACTGTTTACCAGCTAGCCAGTCAGCCAGTCAGCCAGTCAGCCAGTCAGCCAGCCAGTCAGCCAGCCAGCCAGTCAGCCAGTCAGCCAGTCAGCCAGTCAGTCAGCCAGTCAGCCAGTCAGCCAGCCAGTCAGCCAGTCAGCCAGTCAGCCAGTCAGCCAGCCAGCCAGTCAGCCAGTCAGCCAGCCAGTCAGCCAGCCAGCCAGCCAGTCAGCCAGTCAGCCAGTCAGCCAGCCAGTCAGCCAGTCAGCCAGCCAGCCAGCCAGTCAGCCAGCCAGCCAGCCAGCCAGCCAGTCAGCCAGTCAGCCAGTCAGCCAGTCAGTCAGTCAGCCAGTGTCATTTCACATTGATGCAGGATGTCCTCTCAGCTGAATATTTTATTTTTTTTAAATCCCTTTTTCAGTTGTTGTCAGTTATTTTATCTTTTTAAATATTTAAATATTCACCTTCAGATGTACAGACTGTGATGTGTTATGACAAATGAGTACGGTGCATCTCATACTCTGTGAATAATAAAATAGGAAAGTTTGACATCAAATGCAGGAGAACAGATGTTGTGTTTTCATTTGAATAACTGGTCCCATGTGAATAACTGGTCCCATGTGAATAACTGGTCCCATGTGAATAACTGGTCCCATGTGAATAACTGGTCCCATGTGAATAACTGGTCCCATGTGAATAACTGGTCCCATGTGAATAACTGGTCCCATGTGAATAACTGGTCCCATGTGAATAACTGGTCCCATGTGAATAACTGGTCCCATGTGAATAACTGGTCCCATGTGAATAACTGGTCCCATGTGAATAACTGGTCCCTGAATCTGGTGTGAATAACTGGTCCGTCATTGAATTGGTCCTCAGAATATATAAAACTTTATATTACATTTGGGTTTCTTATATATTAAAAACGTAGTATCCTATATATTAGCAATACAAAATGGTCCCAAGGTGATATTTAAAATAAATAAAAATCTCTTAAAATCAAATGTGAATTGGTCCATCAGATAACTGGGAGTGTTGGGAAATGTCCCGTGGTTCCTAATGTGAGACTGGCACATAGTACCTAACATTCCCCTCCATGGTTCTATGTTGAAAATGTTGTTTCCTATACGATAGCAATAGAAATGAGTGAGACCCATAGTACCTAATAATTCTCCATGTGATGTTCATAATGTTGTTTGCCCAATAGAAATGAGAGTTGAGACAGTGAATAGTACCATGTGAACATTCCCTCCATGGTTCTATGTTCAAATGTTGTTTGCTATACGATAGCAATAGAAATGAGAGTTGAGACAGCACATAGTACCTAACATTCCCCCATGGTTCTATGTTCAAATGTTGTTTCCGATAGCAATAGAAATGAAGCTGAGACTGGTCCCATGTGAATAGTACCTAACATTCCCTCCATGGTTCCTATGTTCAAATGTTGTTTGCTATACGATAGCAATAGAAATGAGAGCTGAGACAGCACATAGTACCTAACATTCCCTCCATGGTTCTATGTTCAAATGTTGTTTGCTATACGATAGCAATAGAAATGAGACTGGTGAAGACAGCACATAGTACCTAACATTCCCTCCATGGTTCTATGTGAATAATGTTGTATGCTATACGATAGCAATAGAAATAGCTGAGACAGCACATAGTACCTAACATTCCCTCCATGGTTCTATGTTCAAATGTTGAATGCTGGTCCGATAGCAATAGAAATGGAGTTGAGACAGCTGGTAGTACCTAACATTCCCTCCATGGTTCTATGTTCAAATGTTGTTTGCTCCCATAGCAATAAATGAGTCCCATTGAAGACTGGTCACATAGTACCTGACATTCCCTCCATGGTTCTATGTTCAAATGTTGTTTGCTATGATAGCAATAGAAATGAATATCATGAAATATACTGTATATATATATATATATGGTCCCATGTGATATAATATAATAATAATATATGCCATTTGAACGCTTTTATCCAAAGGACTTACAGTCATGTGCATACATTCTATGTATGGGTGGTCCCATGTGAATAACCCACTCCCTGGCATTACTGGTCGCCATGCTCTACCAACTGTGCTACAGAAGGACCACCATATGAATAACTGGTTCCTATACATTGAATAACATATACACTACATGATCTGAATAACAGAGTCCCATGTGAATAACTGGTCCCATGAGGTGAATAGTGCTCTGGTCCCAGTGAATTCTTCCACAGCAATCTCGGTAAAACCATTTCTGAATGGACTGGTCCCATGTGCACGAGGGGTATTTTGGACTCCCGAGTATGCCCATCGGTCTGAGGCACTGGTCCCATGTGAATAAGAGTCCCTGGTTCGAATAATGGCTGTATCAATCCTGGTCCGTGATTGGGAATCCCAACTGGCACAGTTGGCCCAGAATCGTCTGGGTTTGGCCATGGGGTGGGCCGTCATTGTAAATAAGAATTTGTTCTTAACTGACATGCCTAGTTAAAGAAAAAGGTTAAATATATATATAAATTAACAGGCAAAGCCTTCCCAAACTGTGCCACAAACTTGGAATGTGAATAACTGAATCATCTAGAATGTAGAATTGTAGAATCATCTAGAATGTAGAATTGTAGAATCATCTAGAATGTAGAATTGTAGAATCATCTAGAATTGTATGCTGTAGTGTTAAGATTCCCCTTCACTGGAACTAAGGGAACCATGAACCACGAAAAACAGCCCCAGACCATTATTCCTCCTCCACCAAACTTTCCCAGTGATTGACAGCCGACTGGTCCCATGACGGGCCATTTTTAACTGGTGCCCCAGAATAACTGGTCCCATTCTGTGAGCTTAACTGGTCCCACTTCACAATAACAACACTTACAGTTGAATAACTGGTCCCATGTAGAAAATTTGACAAAAGGACTTGTTGGAAAGGTGGCATCCTGACGGTGCCTGTTGAAAAGTCACTGAGCTCTTCAATACGGGTCATTCTACTGCCGCTGTTTGTCTATGGAATTAATGGTCCGTGTCTCGAATTTATACGCCTTTTCAGCACGGGTGTGTCTGAATTAACAAGTCCACTATTTTGAAGAATAACTTAATATATATATATATATAAGCAGAGCTCTGACACGAGCCAATCAGAAGTCTGTCTGTGTGGACCCATGATGAATATACTATATATAGTTTGGAACAGACTCCACGAGCCAATCAGAAGTCTGTCTGTGTGGATCCTGATGATATCTATTTAGCTATGCGTGTATTTGTGAACAACTGTCCACATGTTATATCAGAAGTGTGTCTGTGTGTGTGTATGTTGTATGTACATGTGTGTGTGAATGTGTTGTGTGTGTGTATATATATAATGTGTGTGTGTGTGTGTGTGTGTGTGTGTGTGTGTGTGTGTGTGTGTGTGTATATGTGTGTGAGTGTGTGTGTGTGTGTGTGTATTTGTGTGTGTGTGTGTGTGTGTGTGTGTGTGTGTGTGTGTGTGTGTGTGTGTGTGTGTGTGTGTGTGTGCAACTGTGTGTGTGTGTGTGTGTGTGTGTGTGACTTTACCTGTTTCAGTCAGCGTACAGGTTCATACTGAGGTTCCTCTGTAACTCAGTCGTAGAGGTTCAATACTGAGGTTCCTCTGTTTCAGTCACTCCACAGGTTCATGCTGAGGTTCCTCTGTTTCAGTCAGCGTACAGGTTCATAACTGAGGTTCCTCTGTTTCAGTCAGCGTAGAGGTTCATACTGAGGTTCCTCTGTTTCAGTCAGCGTACAGGTTCATACTGAGGTTCCTCTGTTTCAGTCAGCGTACAGGTTCATACTGAGGTTCCTCTGTTTCAGTATGTAGAGTTTCATACTGAGGTTCCTCTGTTTCAGTAAGCGTACAGGTTCATACTGAGGTTCCTCTGTTTCAGTCAGCGTACAGGTTCATACTGAGGTTCCTCTGTTTCAGTCAGCGTACAGGTTCATGCTGAGGTTCCTCTGTTTCAGTCAGCGTACAGGTTCATACTGAGGTTCCTCTGTTTCAGTCATCAGCGTAGAGGTTCATACTGAGGTTCCTCTGTTTCAGTCAGCGTACAGGTTCATACTGAGGTTCCTCTGTTTCAGTCAGCGTAGAGGTTCATACTGAGGTTCCTCTGTTTCAGTCAGCGTAGAGTTTCATACTGAGGTTCCTCTGTTTCAGTAAGCGTACAGGTTCATACTGAGGTTCCTCTGTTTCAGTCAGCGTACAGGTTCATACTGAGGTTCCTCTGTTTCAGTCAGCGTAGAGGTTCAACTGAGGTTCCTCTGTTTCAGTCAGCGTACAGGTTCATACTGAGGTTCCTCTGTTTCAGTCAGCGTACAGGTTCATACTGAGGTTCCTCTGTTTCAGTCAGCGTACAGGTTCATACTGAGGTTCCTCTGTTTCAGTCAGCGTACAGGTTCATGCTGAGGTTCCTCTGTTTCAGTCAGCGTTCTAGGTTCATACTGAGGTTCCTCTGTTTCAGTCAGCGTAGAGGTTCATACTGAGGTTCCTCTGTTTCAGTCAGCGTACAGGTTCATACTGAGGTTCCTCTGTTTCAGTCAGCGTACAGGTTCATACTGAGGTTCCTCTGTTTCAGTCAGGTACAGGTTCATACTGAGGTTCCTCTGTTTCAGTCAGCGTAGAGGTTCATACTGAGGTTCCTCTGTTTCAGTCAGAATAGTAGGTTCATACTGAGGTTCCTCTGTCTCAGTGCGTACAGGTTCATACTGAGGTTCCTCTGTCTCAGTCAGCGTACAGGTTCATACTGAGGTTCCTCTGTTTCAGTCAGCGTACAGGTTCATACTGAGGTTCCTCTGTTTCAGTCAGCGTAGAGGTTCATACTGAGGTTCCTCTGTTTCAGTCATGAGGTTCATACTGAGGTTCCTCTGTTTCAGTCAGCGTACAGGTTCATACTGAGGTTCCTCTGTTTCAGTCAGCGTACAGGTTCATACTGAGATTCCTCTGTTTCAGTCAGCGTAGAGGTTCATACTGAGGTTCCTCTGTTTCAGTCCGCGTAGAGGTTCATACTCTGTTTCAGTCAGCGTAGAGGTTCATACTGAGGTTCCTCTGTTTCAGTCAGCGTAGAGGTTCATACTGAGGTTCCTCTGTTTCAGTCCCGTAGAGGTTCATACTCTGTTTCAGTCAGCGTAGAGGTTCATACTGAGTGTTCCTCTGTTTCAGTCAGCGTACAGGTTCATACTGAGGTTCCTCTGTTTCAGTCAGCGTACAGGTTCATACTGAGGTTCCTCTGTTTCAGTCAGCGTACAGGTTCATACTGAGGTTCCTCTGTCTCAGTCAGCGTAGAGGTTCATACTGAGGTTCCTCTGTTTCAGTCAGCGTACAGGTTCATACTGAGGTTCCTCTGTTTCAGTCAGCGTACAGGTTCAACTGAGGTTCCTCTGTTTCAGTCAGCGTAAGGTTCATACTGAGGTTCCTCTGTTTCAGTCAGCGTACAGGTTCATACTGAGGTTCCTCTGTTTCAGTCAGCGTAGAGGTTCATACTGAGGTTCCTCTGTTTCAGTCAGCGTACAGGTTCATACTGAGGTTCCTCTGTTTCAGTCAGCGTAGAGGTTCATACTGAGGTTCCTCTGTTTCAGTCAGCGTACAGGTTCATACTGAGGTTCCTCTGTTTCAGTCAGCGTAGGTTCATACTGAGGTTCCTCTGTTTCAGTCAGCGTAAGGTTCATACTGAGGTTCCTCTGTTTCAGTCAGCGTATAGGTTCATACTGAGGTTCCTCTGTTTCAGTCAGCGTAGAGGTTCATACTGAGGTTCCTCTGTTTCAGTCAGCGTAGAGGTTCATTGAGGTTCCTCTGTTTCAGTCAGCGTAGAGGTTCATACTGAGGTTCCTCTGTTTCAGTCAGCGTACAGGTTCATACTGAGGTTCCTCTGTTTCAGTCAGCGTAGAGGTTCAACTGAGGTTCCTCTGTTTCAGTCAGCGTACAGGTTCATTGAGGTTCCTCTGTTTCAGTCAGCCAGAGGTTCATACTGAGGTTCCTCTGTTTCAGTCAGTACAGGTTCATACTGAGGTTCCTCTGTTTCAGTCAGCGTAGAGGTTCATACTGAGGTTCCTCTGTTTCAGTCAGCGTAGAGGTTCATACTGAGGTTCCTCTGTTTCAGTCAGTAGAGGTTCATACTGAGGTTCCTCTGTCTGTCAGCGTACAGGTTCATACTGAGGTTCCTCTGTCTCAGTCAGCGTACAGGTTCATACTGAGGTTCCTCTGTTTCAGTCAGCGTACAGGTTCATTGAGGTTCCTCTGTTTCAGTCAGCGTACAGGTTCATACTGAGGTTCCTCTGTTTCAGTCAGCGTAGAGGTTCATCCTGAGGTTCCTCTGTTTCAGTCAGCGTACAGGTTCATACTGAGGTTCCTCTGTTTCAGTCAGCGTACAGGTTCATACTGAGGTTCCTCTGTTTCAGTCAGCGTACAGGTTCATACTGAGGTTCCTCTGTTTCAGTCATCGTAGAGGTTCATACTGAGGTTCCTCTGTTTCAGTCAGCGTAGAGGTTCATACTGAGGTTCCTCTGTTTCAGTCAGCGTACAGGTTCATACTGAGGTTCCTCTGTTTCAGTCAGCGTACAGGTTCATACTGAGGTTCCTCTGTTTCAGTCAGCGTACAGGTTCATACTGAGGTTCCTCTGTTTCAGTCAGCGTAGAGGTTCATACTGAGGTTCCTCTGTTTCAGTCAGCATACAGGTTCATACTGAGGTTCCTCTGTTTCAGTGCGTACAGGTTCATACTGAGGTTCCTCTGTTTCAGTCAGCGTACAGGTTCATACTGAGGTTCCTCTGTTTCAGTCAGCGTAAGGTTCATAGAGGTTCCTCTGTTTCAGTCAGCGTACCTGGTTCATACTGAGGTTCCTCTGTTTCAGTCAGCGTAGAGGTTCATCTGAGGTTCCTCTGTTTTAGTCAGCGTAGAGGTTCATACTGAGGTTCCTCTGTTTCAGTCAGCGTACAGATTCATACTGAGGTTCCTCTGTTTCAGTCAGCGTACAGGTTCATACTGAGGTTCCTCTTTTTCAGTCAGCGTACAGGTTCATACTGAGGTTCCTCTGTTTCAGTCAGCGTACAGGTTCATACTGATGTTCCTCTGTTTCAGTCAGCGTGTGGTTCATACTGAGGTTCCTCTGTTTCAGTCAGCGTACAGGTTCATACTGAGGTTCCTCTGTTTCAGTCAGCGTAGAGGTTCATACTGAGGTTCCTCTGTTTCAGTCAGCGTGTGGTTCATACTGAGGTTCCTCTGTTTCAGTCAGCGTAGAGGTTCATACTGAGGTTCCTCTGTTTCAGTCAGCGTACAGGTTCATACTGAGGTTCCTCTGTTTCAGTCAGCGTACAGGTTCATACTGAGGTTCCTCTGTTTCAGTCAGCGTAGAGGTTCATACTGAGGTTCCTCTGTTTCAGTCAGCGTAGAGGTTCATACTGAGGTTCCTCTGTTTCAGTCAGCGTACAGGTTCATACTGAGGTTCCTCTGTTTCAGTCAGCGTAGAGGTTCATACTGAGGTTCCTCTGTTTCAGTCAGCGTAGAGGTTCATACTGAGGTTCCTCTGTTTCAGTCAGCGTAGAGGTTCATACTGAGGTTCCTCTGTTTCAGTCAGCGTACAGGTTCATACTGAGGTTCCTCTGTTTCAGTCAGCGTACAGGTTCATACTGAGGTTCCTCTGTTTCAGTCAGCGTACAGGTTCATACTGAGGTTCCTCTGTTTCAGTCAGCGTACAGGTTCATACTGAGGTTCCTCTGTTTCAGTCAGCGTACAGGTTCATACTGAGGTTCCTCTGTTTCAGTCAGCGTACAGGTTCATACTGAGGTTCCTCTGTTTCAGTCAGCGTAGAGGTTCATACTGAGGTTCCTCTGTTTCAGTCAGCGTACAGGTTCATACTGAGGTTCCTCTGTTTCAGTCAGCGTACAGGTTCATACTGAGGTTCCTCTGTTTCAGTCAGCGTACAGGTTCATACTGAGGTTCCTCTGTTTCAGTCAGCGTACAGGTTCATGCTGCATACATTAATGTTCTCTCGCTCTGTGGACTGTGTTCTCCTCGGTTAGTTCGTTATCCTCAAACGACATCCAGAGATTACAGATAAAGACAGAGGGGTTCATGGGGAATTCAAAGCACTTTGGGAGAACACACACACACACACACACCTACCTCTTTGGGGAGCCCAGGGGCTGTAAAACTCTCTGCTGTCTGAATCAGTAACTGGACCAGGTGATTCGGTCAGACAGGAGATGTGACTCTGCTGAACTCAGGGAAGATGATTCACACACGTTAAGCACCATTTGGTCAGTAAGCTTGTCAGAGAAGGTCCAGGTCTGGATGGGGAGTATCCAGACTTCTATACCTTCACAACGTCCCTGTTCCATACAATGTTCCATACCACTGTACTGGTAGCTGGTAGCCTAGTGGTTAGAACCTAGTGGTTAGAGCCTAGTGGTTAGAGCCTAGTGGTTAGAACCTTGTGGTTAGAACCTAGTTGTTAGAACCTGGTGGTTAGAGCCTAGTGGTTAGAGCCTAGTGGTTAGAACCTAGTGGTTAGAACCTAGTGGTTAGAGCCTAGTGGTTAGAGCCTAGTGGTTAGAACCTAGTGGTTAGAGCCTAGTGGTTAAAGCAAATCAGTGGTTAGAGCCAGTGGTTAGAACCTGTGGTTAGAACCTAGTGGTTAGAGCCTAGTGGTTAGAGCCTAGTGGTTAGAACCTAGTGGTTAGAGCCTAGTGGTTAGAGCCTAGTGGTTAGAGCCTGTGGTTAGAACCTGGTGGTTAGAGCCTAGTGGTTAGAACCTAGTGGTTAGAACCTAGTGGGAAGAGCCTAGTGGTTAGAACCTAGTGGTTAGAACTAGTGGTTAGCCTAGTGGTTAGAGCCAGTGGTTAGAGCCTAGTGGTTAGAACCTAGTGGTTAGAACCTAGTGGTGAGTTAGTAGCCTAGTGGTTAGAACCTGGTGGCAAGTAGCCTAGTGGTTAGAGCCTGTGGTTAAAACCCAGTGGTTGAATGAGCCTCAGTGGTTAGAGCCTCCAGTTTGCAAAGAGTTAAATAAAGTGGTTCAGAGCCTCGAGTGGTCTGCTTACATAGAGATGAGTGGTTGTAAACAAAGTGGCATAGTGGTTAAAGAGCCTAGTGGTTCCTAGTGGTTAGATAGCCTAGTGGTTAGAACTTATAGTTAGTTATAAGAACCTGGTGGTTAGAGAAGTGATTTTAGAACCAGTGGTTCACCTGGTGGTTAGAGCCTTGAGTTAGAACCATCATGAAAGTGGTTAGAACCTGGTGGTTAGAGCCTAGTGGTTAGAACCTAGTGGTTAGACCTAGTGGTTAGAACCTGGTGGTTGGAGAACCAATGGGATTCAGCCTAGTGGTTAGAACCTGGTGGTTAGAACATCAGTGGTTAGAACCTGGTGGTTAGAGCCAGTGGTTAGAGCCTAGTGGAAAGAACCTAGTGGTTAGAGCCTAGTTTAGAACCTGGTGGAAAGAACCTGGGAGTGGTTAGAGCCTAGTGGTTAGAGCTTAGTGGTTAGAGCCTAGTGGTTAGAGCCTAGTGGTTAGAACCTAGTGGTTAGAGTGTAGAGGAGGCAAGTAGCCTAATGGTTAGAGTGTAGAGGAGGCAAGTAGCCTAGTGGTTAGAGTGTAGGCGGAAGGTAGCCTAGTTGAATAGAGTGTAAAGGTGGCAGTTTGTCTTAGTTTAAATAGAGGTTCAGGGTAGCCTAGTGGTTACATAGTTCCTAACTACTGGCAGGTAGCCTAGTGGCAGAGTGTAGAAGTGGCAGGTTCTGAGTGGTTAGTTGTAGAGGTGGCAGGGTAGCCTAGTGGTTAGAGTAAGTACCTTAGGTGGCAGGTAACCTGATTCATCAGTGGTTAGTGTCTGACAGCTTAGTTCCTAGTGGTTACTCCTCCTGTCAGAGGACCTGGCAGTCTCAGTGGTTCTAAGAACCCAGTGGTTAGTGTCATCAGCTGCTAGTTCTAGTGGTTCAGTGTAGAGGCTGGATTCTAGTGGTTAAGTGTGGCCAGTTCCTGAAAGGTTGCTAGATCAAATCCTCATCAGCTGATAAGGAAAAATCTGACCTTAGTTCTCTGGTATCACTCCTCGTCAATGTAAATAAGAACTTGTTCTTAACTGACTTCCTAGTTCAATTATAAATAAATAAATGGAAATTACCAGCTGTGCACACAAGTGGGAGCTATTTCTTTACATAGTAGACGCAAGCTAATGCTAAAAACGTACTGACCTTAGTTCCCATAACTACTACTCCTGCTATCAAGGACCTAGTGAAATTCACGTTCTGACCTTAGTTCCAAACTACTACTCCTCCTCATCAGCGGACCTAGTAACGTTCTGACCAAAGTTCCTAACTACTACTCCTCCTCATCAGGGGACCTTTGGACACGTTCTGACCTTAGTTCCTAACTACTGTGAATCCTCTCAGGTGGACCTAGTGTCACGTTCTGACCTTAGTGCTACTACTCCTCCTCGTCAGAGGACCTAGTGTCAAATTCTGACCTTAGTTCCTAACTACTACTCCTCCTCGTCAGGGGACCTAGCAAATGCTACCAAAGTGCTACTACTCCTCCTCTAAGGACCTAGTGCACGTTCTGACCTTAGTTCCTAGCGGACTACAGCTAAATGCTATCAAAGGACCTAGTGAATTCCACGTTCTGACCTTAGTTCCTAACTACTACTCAAACTCCTTGAATTACCTAGTGTCACGGACCTAGCTAAATGCTAACAGGTCAGGGGACCTAGTGGATTCTGACCCTACTACTCCTCCTCTCAAGGACCTAGTGCTACGTTCTGACCTTAGTTCCAAACTACTACTCCTCCTCAAGAACAGACATCAGAAAAACGGACCTAGTGTCACGTTCTGACCTTAGTTCCTAACTACTACTCCTCCTCGTCAGAGGACCTAGTGTCACGTTCTGACCTTAGTTCCTAACTACTACTCCTCCTCGTCAGAGGACCTAGTGTCACGTTCTGACCGTAGTTCCTAACTACTACTCCTCCTCGTCAGAGGACCTAGTGTCACGTTCTGACCTTAGTTCCTAACTACTACTCCTCCTCGTCAGAGGACCTAGTGTCACGTTCTGACCTTAGTTCCTAACTACTACTCCTCCTCGTCAGGGGACCTAGTGGACACGTTCTGACCTTAGTTCCTAACTACTACTCCTCCTCGTCAGAGGACCTAGTGTCACGTTCTGACCTTAGTTCCTAACTACTACTCCTCCTCGTCAGAGGACCTAGTGTCACGTTCTGACCTTAGTTCCTAACTACTACTCCTCCTCGTCAGGGGACCTAGTGGACACGTTCTGACCTTAGTTCCTAACTACTACTCCTCCTCGTCAGAGGACCTAGTGTCACGTTCTGACCTTAGTTCCTAACTACTACTCCTCCTCGTCAGAGGACCTAGTGTCACGTTCTGACCTTAGTTCCTAACTACTACTCCTCCTCGTCAGAGGACCTAGTGTCACGTTCTGACCTTAGTTCCTAACTACTACTCCTCCTCGTCAGAGGACCTAGTGTCACGTTCTGACCTTAGTTCCTAACTACTACTCCTCCTCGTCAGAGGACCTAGTGTCACGTTCTGACCTTAGTTCCTAACTACTACTCCTCCTCGTCAGAGGACCTAGTGTCACGTTCTTATGAGTTGGAGTTCCTGTGTTTGGCCTGGTGAGGTTCTGCTGTTAATCATTGTCCCTGATTGAGAACCATAATTAGGTAGCCTGGTTGTCCCTGATTGAGAACCATACTTAGGTAGCCTGGTTGTCCCTGATTGAGAACCATACTTAGGTAGCCTGGTTGTCCCTGATTGAGAACCATACTTAGGTAGCCTGGTTGTCCCTGATTGAGAACCATACTTAGGTAGCCTGGTTGTCCCTGATTGAGAACCATACTTAGGTAGCCTGGTTGTCCCTGATTGAGAACCATACTTAGGTAGCCTGGTTGTCCCTGATTGAGAACCATACTTAGGTAGCCTGGTTGTCCCTGATTGAGAACCATACTTAGGTAGCCTGGTTGTCCCTGATTGAGAACCATACTTAGGTAGCCTGGTTGTCCCTGATTGAGAACCATACTTAGGTAGCCTGGTTGTCCCTGATTGAGAACCATACTTAGGTAGCCTGGTTGTCCCTGATTGAGAACCATACTTAGGTAGCCT
>NW_026289387.1:30000-32500 GCF_023373465.1 Oncorhynchus keta
GGCTCGTTCTCTGGCTGAATTACATCCCAGTGCCCGGCGGTATACATTGGTATGCAGAGCGTTCCTTCAGTGGGAGAAATGTATGTTTTTTTATATGATTTAAATTACCAGGCTACTCTTTCTGGTCTCCGTACCTGAGAGACTCTTTATCTCAGCAGAGCAGCAGAGTGGAAGAGCATCTCAGACGGACACCGGGTTCTTGCGGCACAAATGGCACCCTATTCCCTACGTAGGCTCTGGTGAAATGTAGTGCGCTATATAGGGAATAGGGTGCGATTTGGTCCACATCCTGGGCTGAGCGAGGTTCCCTTCCTTCTTCCTCTGACTACCTAAATCCTGCTCCCTGCTCAGTGAGAGACACCAGAGAAGAAGAAGACAGGATAACATGCAGAGCAGTGTGTGTGTGTGTGTGTGTGTGTGTGTGTGTGTGTGTGTGTGTGTGTGTGTGTGTGTGTGTGTGTGTGTGTGTGTGTGTGTGTGTGTGTGTGTGTGTGTGTGTGTGTGTGTGTGTGTGTGTGTGTGTGTGTGTGTGTGTGTGTGTGTGTGTGTGTGTGTGTGTGTGTGTGTGTGTGTGTGTGTGTGTGTGTGTGTGTGTGTGTGTGTGTGTGTGTGTGTGTGGACTGGACACCCTGTACTGTACAACATCACCATTCATCCCACTGGAAGTACAACATTCATTATAAGTAGGATGGAAGTGTATTAAACATGAAGTGTATTAAACAGGAAGTGTATTAAACAGGAAGTGTATTAAACAGGAAGTGTATTAAACAGGAAGTGTTCAATTCTCAAATGATCTACAGTTTCCTGTTGCTTTTTTGCCTCTGAGTACAGGTTGTTACTACATTTACCATTTCACACCCTGAGATCATATTAGAGGAAGAGGAGGAAGAGGAGGAGGGGAGGGATGAGGGGGGTAGTGGAGAAGAGGGAGGAGGAGGAGGAGGAGGAGGAAGGAGAGGGAGGAGGAGGAGAGGGAGGAGGATGGAGGAGAGGGAGGGAGGAGAGGGGGAGAGAGGAGGAGGAGGAGGGGAGGAGGAGGGGGAGAGGAGAGGGAGGAGGAGGAGAGGGAGGAGGAGGGAGGAGGAGGAGGAGAGGGAGAGGGAGGAGGAGGGAGGAGGAGGAGGAGGAGGAGGAGAGGGAGGAGGAGGGAGGAGGAGGAGGAGGAGGGAGGGGAGGAGGGAGGAGGAGGAGGGGAGGAGGAGGAGGAGGAGGAGGAGGAGGGAGAGGGAGGAGGAGGAGGAGAGGAGGGAGGAGGGGAGGATGAGGAGGAGAGGGAGGGAGGGGGTAGTGGAGAAGAGGGAGGAGGAGGAGGAGGAGGGGAGGGAGGAGGAGGAGGTGAGGGAGAAGGGGGAGGAGGAGGAGGAGGAGGAGGAGGGGGGAGGGAGGACGAGGGGGCAGGAGGAGGCAGAGAATGAGGAGGAGAGGGAGGAGGAGGAGATGTGGAGGGGGGAGGAGGAGGAGGTGAGGGGGGAGGAGGAGGGGGAGGAGGAGGAGGAGAGGGAGGGGAGGAGGAGAGGGAGGAGAGGGAGGTGGACGAGGGGGCAGGAGGAGGCGGAGAATGAGGAGGAGAGGGAGGAGGAGGAGATGTAGGCGGAGGAGGAGAGGACGAGGGGGAAGAGGAGGAGGAGGTGAGGGAGGAGGGGGTGAGAGGGAGGGAAGAGGGGGTGGATTCTGTTTGTACAATATACTACTGGTTCTATGCAGTCTGTTTAACTTAAATCACTTGTCTCAGGTATTTAAACCCCTGTGTCCTGACCTCTTGTACTGTTCATGTTTGTGTTAGTGAATAGCATTCAGGACAGGCTGCTGATCAGAAAGGCTACTGGCTTCATAAGCAGCATGCTGAGCGAGATTAACACCAAGGGTTAGAGAACAACATTACACTGGTAGAGAGAGGAGAGGAGAGGAGAGGAGAGGAGAGGAGAGGAGAGGAGAGGAGAGGAGAGGAGAGAGAGAGGAGAGGAGAGGAGAGGAGAGGGAGAGGAGAGGAGAGGAGAGGAGGAGGAGGAGAGGAGAGGAGAGGAGGAAAGGAGAGGAGAGGAGAGGAGAGGAGAGGAGAGCAGAGCAGAGCAGAGCAGAGGAGAGGACACAGTACAGGACCAAATGGCATTTATCCCGTAGATACCTGATCAAGAGTTGTCCACTTCGTCGGTGGCTATTTTGGGACACATATATCATAGAGGCGTATTGACGAGAGCTCTTCAGTCTCCTTGAATTAATAGTAAACTAAATATCCACTAAACATTCAGACTCCGTGTGTTTTCCCGACAGCAGTGATTCCATTATGAGAGCTGAAGGATGTCGTTATCAGAGTGGAAGCTCAGAGTCCCAAATGGGTTCATCAGTTCTCTATGTTAATGCACTTATTTTTTTTGATCAGGGCCCATAAGACTCGTAGTGCACTACGTAGGGAATAGGGTGCCGTTTTGGGACACACTCTCTGCCAATGTGCTGGTGATTTTAAAGAGGAATGTACCTTGTTGTTACATGATTACCCCCC
>NW_026289387.1:37500-45000 GCF_023373465.1 Oncorhynchus keta
ATCTGATGGCTATTTACCAGTCTGATGGCTATTTATCAGTCATGACTATTTACAGTCTGTTGGCTATTTAGTTATTTCAACCTCAGGAGGGCTATTTATCAATCTGATCTATTTACCAGTCTTGATGGCTATTTATCAGGGTCTGATGACTATTTACCAGTCTGATGGCTATTTATCAGTCTGATGACTATTTATCAATCTGATGACTATTTACCAGTCTGATGGCTATTTATCAGTCTGATGACTATTTACCAGTCTGATGGCTATTTATCAATCTGATGGCTGTTACCAGTCTGATGGCTATTTATCAGTCTGATGGCTATTTATCAGTCTGATGGCTATTTACCAGTCTGATGGCTATTTACCAGTCTGATGGCTATTTATCAGTCTGATGGCTATTTATCAGTCTGATGGCTATTTATCAGTCTGATGGCTATTTATCAGTCTGATGGCTATTTACCAGTCTGATGGCTATTTACCAGTCTGATGGCTATTTAGCAGTCTGATGGCTATTTACCAGTCTGATAGCTATTTACCAGTCTGATGGCTATTTAGCAGTCTGATAGCTATTTACCAATCTGATGGCTATTTACCAGTCTGATGGCTATTTACCAGTCTGATGGCTATTTATCAGTCTGATGGCTATTTATCAGTCTGATGGCTATTTATCAGTCTGATGGCTATTTACCAATCTGATGGCTATTTATCAGTCTGATGGCTATTTACCAGTCTGATGGCTATTTATCAGTCTGATGGCTATTTATCAATCTGATGGCTATTTACCAGTCTGATGGCTATTTATCAGTCTGATGGCTATTTATCTGATGGCTATTTACCAGTCTGATGGCTATTTATCAATCTGATGGCTATTTACCAGTCTGATGGCTATTTACCAATCTGATGGCTATTTATCAGTCTGATGGCTATTTATCAAGTGGCTATTTATCAATCTGATGGCTATTTACCAATCTGATGGCTATTTATCAGTCTGATGGCTATTTATCAGTCTGATGGCTATTTACCAATCTGATGGCTATTTATCAGTCTGATGGCTATTTATCAGTCTGATGGCTATTTATCAGTCTGATGGCTATTTACCAATCTGATGGCTATTTATCAGTCTGATGGCTATTTACCAGTCTGATGGCTATTTACCAATCTGATGGCTATTTACCAGTCTGATGGCTATTTACCAGTCTGATGGCTATTTAGCAGTCTGATAGCTATTTACCAGTCTGATGGCTATTTACCAGTCTGATGGCTATTTACCAGTCTGATGGCTATTTACCAGTCTGATGGCTATTTACCAGTCTGATAGCTATTTACCAGTCTGATGGCTATTTACCAGTCTTATGGCTATTTACCAGTCTTATGGCTATTTACCAGTCTGATGGCTATTTATCAATCTGATGGCTATTTAGCAGTCTTATGGCTTGGGGGTAGAATCTGTCTCGGAGCCTGTTGGTCCAGGAGCAGATGCTCCTGTACTGTTCGCTGGACAGGAGCAGAGTGAACAGTCTATGACTGTGGTGGCTGGAGTCTTTGTCGATTTTACGGGGCTTCGTCTGACACCGCCTGGTATAGAGGTCCTGAATGGCAGGGAGCTCAGCTCCAGGGATGTACTGGGCTGTCCACACCACCTTCTGTAGCACTTTGTGGTCGAGGGTGGTTGCATTTTCCGTACCAGGCGGTGATGCAGCCGGTCAAGAAGCTCTCGATGGCGTAGCTGTAGAACTATTTGAGGATCAGAGGGCTCCATGCCAAACCAACGCCTGGGTGGGAAGAGGCTCTGTAGCAAAAACACTCTTGTAGCTTCGTGTCTGCTTCATTGGATCACTTCTGTGTTGAGAGTCACTGGTACTTTCCGGTTGAGCTGTGTTGAGAGTCACCGGTACTTTCCGGTTGAGCTGTGTTGAGAGTCACCGGTACTTTCCGGTTGAGCTGTGTTGAGAGTCACTGGTACTTTCCGGTTGAGCTGTGTTGAGAGTCACCGGTACTTTCTGGTTGAGCTTTTGTTTTTAAACATGAAGCAGTAGAATAGAGTTGTGGTCAGATTTGCCCGAAGGACGAGGGAGGGGCCTTATCGGCGTTCCTGTGGGTAGAATTAAAGTGGTCTAGAGATGTAGCACCGCCTAGTGGCAAACAGTAAACGTGTTTGTAGAAGTGAGGCAGAACGGTTTTAAATATCCCCCCGTCAACGTCTCCGCACGCGAGTCACACTGCCTCTGGGTGAGTGGTTTCTTGTTTGTTTAGGGCCCCATACAGTTCGCTGAGTGCCAGAAGGTGTTGGTTGTTGGCCCGATGTAGACAGTCGTGATTACTACGGATGAGAACTCTCTTGGTCGATACAAAACGGTCTGCAGCTTCTATATAACAAAAGCTCCAGATCTCCTTCACACTGTATGTCGCACACCGGTTGTTGTTTATGGAGAGGCACAACCCCTCCCCCCTTTTCTGACTTGCCCCGAGGCCGCCTACATGTGATCGTGCGGCTGTATGGAGTAACCCACTGAGTTGTTATAATCTCTACCCAGTACAGTCAGAAGAGGACTGGTCACCCCTCATAGCCTGGTTCCTCTCTACCCGGTACAGCCAGAAGAGGACTGGTCACCCCTCATAGCCTGGTTCCTCTCTACCCGGTACAGCCAGAAGAGGACTGGCCACCCCTCATAGCCTGGTTCCTCTCTACCCGGTACAGCCAGAAGAGGACTGGCCACCCCTCATAGCCTGGTTCCTCTCTACCTGGTACAGCCAGAAGAGGACTGGCCACCCCTCATAGCCTGGTTCCTCTCTACCTGGTACAGCCAGAAGAGGACTGGCCACCCCTCATAGCCTGGTTCCTCTCTACCTGGTACAGCCAGAAGAGGACTGGCCACCCCTCATAGCCTGGTTCCCCTCTACCCGGCACAGCCGGTAGAGGACTGGCCCACCCCTCATAGCCTGGTTCCCTCTACCCGGTACAGCCAGAAGAGGACTGGCCACCCCTCATAGCCTGGTTCCTCTCTACCCGGTACAGCCAGAAGAGGACTGGCCACCGTACATAGACTGGTTCCTCTCTACCCGGTACAGCCAGAAGAGGACTGGCCACCCCTCATAGCCTGGTTCCTCTCTACCTGGTACAGCCAGTAGAGGACTGACCACCCCTCATAGCCTGGTTCCTCTCTACCCGGTACAGCCAGAAGAGGACTGGCCACCCCTCATAGCCTGGTACCTCTCTACCTGGTACAGCCGGTAGAGGACTGGCCACCCCACATAGCCTGGTTCCCCTCTACCCGGTACAGTCAGAAGAGGACTGGCCACCCCTCATAGCCTGGTTCCTCTCTACCCGGTACAGCCGGTAGAGGACTGGCCACCCCACATAGCCTGGTTCCTCTCTACCCGGTACAGCCAGAAGAGGACTGGTCCACCCCTCATAGCCTGGTTCCTCTCTACCCGGTACAGCCAGAAGAGGACTGGTCCACCCCTCATAGCCTGGTTCCTCTCTACCCAGTACAGCCAGAAGAGGACTGGTCCACCCCTCATAGCCTGGTTCCTCTCTACCCAGTACAGCCAGAAGAGCACTGGCCACCCCTCATAGCCTGGTTCCTGTCTACCCGGTACAGCCAGTAGAGGACTGGCCACCCCTCATAGCCTGGTTCCTCTACCCGGTACAGCCAGAAGAGGACTGGCCACCCCTCATAGCCTGGTTCCTCTCTACCCGGTACAGCCAGAAGAGGACTGGCCACCCCTCATAGCCTGGTTCCTCTCTACCCGGTACAGCCAGAAGAGGACTGGCCACCCCTCATAGCCTGGTTCCTCTCTACCCGGTACAGCCAGAAGAGGACTGGCCACCCCACATAGCCTGGTTCCTCTCTACCCGGTACAGCCAGAAGAGGACTGGCCACCCCTCATAGCCTGGTTCCTCTCTACCCGGTACAGCCAGAAGAGGACTGGCCACCCCTCATAGCCTGGTTCCTCTCTACCCGGTACAGCCAGAAGAGGACTGGCCACCCCTCATAGCCTGGTTCCTCTCTACCCGGTACAGCCAGAAGAGGACTGGCCACCCCTCATAGCCTGGTTCCTCTCTACCCGGTACAGCCGGTAGAGGACTGGCCACCCCACATAGCCTGGTTCCCCTCTACCCGGTACAGCCAGAAGAGGACTGGCCACCCCTCATAGCCTGGTTCCTCTCTACCCGGTACAGCCAGTAGAGGACTGGCCACCCCTCATAGCCTGGTTCCTCTCTACCCGGTACAGCCGGTAGAGGACTGGCCACCCCTCATAGCCTGGTTCCTCTCTACCCGGTACAGCCGGTAGAGG
Organism: Oncorhynchus keta; assembly: GCF_023373465.1. Classification (NCBI taxonomy): domain Eukaryota; kingdom Metazoa; phylum Chordata; class Actinopteri; order Salmoniformes; family Salmonidae; genus Oncorhynchus; species Oncorhynchus keta. The sequence goes on from NW_026289387.1 coordinate 41,800, forward strand.
ACTGGCCACCCCACATAGCCTGGTTCCTCTCTACCCGGTACAGCCAGAAGAGGACTGGCCACCCCTCATAGCCTGGTTCCTCTCTACCCGGTACAGCCAGAAGAGGACTGGTCACCCCTCATAGCCTGGTTCCTCTCTACCTGGTACAGCCAGAAGAGGACTGGCCACCCCACATAGCCTGGTTCCTCTCTACCCGGTACAGCCAGCAGAGGACTGGTCACCCCACATAGCCTGGTTCCTCTCTACCCGGTACAGCCAGAAGAGGACTGGCCACCCCTCATAGCCTGGTTCCTCTCTACCCGGTACAGCCAGAAGAGGACTGGCCACCCCTCATAGCCTGGTTCCTCTCTAGGTTTCTTCCTAGGTTTTGGCCTTTCTAGGGAGTTTTTCCTAGCCACCGTGCTTCTACACCTGCATTGCTTGCTGTTTGGGGTTTTAGGCTGGGTTTCTGTACAGCACTTTGAGATATCAGCTGATGTACGAAGGGCTATATAAATACATTTGATTTGATTTTGATTTGATTTGTACGTACGTACACAGAGTCACCAGCCGTATCTCTGCAAGGTATATACTATCACTGCAGCTTTTCAATTCTCCCTGATGGGAATCTCTGGAACCAAGCTCATCCATCTTATTCTCCGGTGACCTGGACATTTGCTAATAGAACGTAAAGGGGAGTGACCGGGTCGATTTTCTCTTCGTCTCACACCCTCACCAGGATGCCGGCTGGTCCGCGTCTCGCCTGCGGCGTTCTCCCGCTAACCCAGTGAGATACTATCGTGTGTATATGCAGCACTGAGCGGATGACACCGTAGTTATGTTATAGTCATCTGGTGTTTGTGCTGAATCTATCTGATGTTTGTTGTCTGGCTTATGTTTGGCTTGTTGTTCACAGGGACCCAGTGAGTGACTCAGCTCGTGTTTGTTGACATAGCGTTATTAGCCCGTACTGCCTGAGGGTGCTCGTTTCTATATGCCCTCCGTGGAGGAAACCAATGTTACGGTCCAAATTACACACTATTTCCAACGTAGTACACTACTTTTGACCAGAACCTTAAGTACTATACTGACCCCGTTCAAAAGTAGGGAGCAATATAGGGTGTCATTTGGAACACATATACCCAGTATCTCTCTCTGTGGAAAAATATATTGCCAGGCTGGTGGGTGATTGGTTATTGATGCAGAGAAAGGGGAATATCCTCCCGGTTAGCATTGGAGTGTCTGAAAATGGGACCCTATTCCCTATATAGTGAACTATAGTGTAGCAGTAGTGCACTATATAGGGAATAGGGTGCCACAGAATTTGGTGTTTATGTCTGTGAATAAGAAAAGCAAATTCATAGCCACCACCAGAGAGGAGCCTGGCTGGGGTATGAGGAGCCTGGCTGGGGTATGAGGAGCCTGGCTGGGGTATGAGGAGCCTGGCTGGGGTATGAGGAGCCTGGCTGGGATATGAGGAGCCTGGCTGGGGTATGAGGAGCCTGGCTGGGATATGAGGAGCCTGGCTGGGATATGAGGAGCCTGGCTGGGGTATGAGGAGCCTGGCTGGGATATGAGGAGCCTGGCTGGGATATGAGGAGCCTGGCTGGGGTATGAGGAGCCTGGCTGGGGTATGAGGAGCCTGGCTGGGGTATGAGGAGCCTGGCTGGGGTATGAGGAGCCTGGCTGGGGTATGAGGAGCCTGGCTGGGCTGGGGTATGAGGAGCCTGGCTGGGGTATGAGGAGCCTGGCTGGGGTATGAGGAGCCTAGCTGGGCTGGGGTATGAGGAGCCTGGCTGGGGTATGAGGAGCCTGGCTGGGGTATGAGGAGCCTGGCTGGGGTATGAGGATCCTGGCTGGGGTATGAGGAGCCTGGCTGGGGTATGAGGAGCCTGGCTGGGGTATGACGAGCCTGGCTGGGGTATGACGAGCCTGGCTGGGCTGGGGTATGAGGAGCCTGGCTGGGGTATGAGGATCCTGGCTGGGGTATGAGGAGCCTGGCTGGGGTATGAGGAGCCTGGCTGGGGTATGAGGAGCCTGGCTGTGGTATGAGGAGCCTGGCTGGGGTATGAGGAGCCTGGCTGGGGTATGAGGAGCCTGGCTGGGGTATGAGGAGCCTGGCTGGGGTATGAGGAGCCTGGCTGGGGTATGAGGATCCCGGCTGGGGTATGAGGATCCTGGCTGTGGTATGAGGAGCCTGGCTGTGGTATGAGGAGCCTGGCTGGGATATGAGGAGCCTGGCTGGGGTATGAGGAGCCTGGCTGGGGTATGAGGAGCCTGGCTGGGGTATGAGGAGCCTGGCTGGGGTATGAGGAGCCTGGCTGGGATATGAGGAGCCTGGCTGACTGTCTATCTGACTGCCTCTCTGTCTGTCTGTCTGTCTGTCTGTCTGTCTGTATGTCTGTCTGCCTGTCTGGTTCTATAGGGCTCTGGAATAAAGTAGTGCACTATATAGGGAATAGGGTTCTATAGGGCTCTGGTCTAAAGTAGTGCACTATATAGGGAATAGGGTGTCATTTGGGATATAGTAGTATGTATGTTTTGTGTGAAGAGGCACTGTTGTTTGTCCTGTCTGAGAGTTTCCCTGGTAGAGAACAACGACAGTAGTTAAATGTATAGGAGGGCTGCAGTGAGAAGCAGCATGTGTTTCTAGAATACAGACGACTCATTGGTGGACGGATGAGTCCACATACACAAAGAGAGGAAGTAGTAGGGATGGGAAGACTGGGAGGAAGGGAGTGAGAGAAATAGAGAGAGAGAGAGAGAGAGAGAGAGAGAGAAATAGAAAGGGGGAGGAGAGAGCGAGAGAGAGAGAGAGAGAGAGAGAGAGAGAGAGAGAGAGAGAGAGAGAGAAATAGAGAGAGAGAGAGAGAGATAGAGAGAGAAATAGAGAGGGAGAGAGAGAGAGAGAAGGGGTAGGAGAGAGAGAGAGAGAGAGAGAGAGAGAGAGAGAGAGAGAGAGAGAGAGAGAGAGAGAGAGAGAGAGAAAGGGGAGGAGAGAGAGAGAGAAAGGGGTAGGAGAGAGAGAGAGAGAGAGAGGAGAGAGAGAGAGAGAGAGAGAGAGAGAGAGAGAGAGAGAGAGAGAGAGAGAGAGAGAGAGAGAGAAATAGAAAGGGGGAGGAGAGAGAGAGAGAGAGACAGATGCTCTTGACAGTCCAAAGGAGTCACAAAGAGGAGATGGAAGCAACTAGCTACACCACTCTGTTGTGCTGTGCTAATCTC
>NW_026289387.1:50000-57413 GCF_023373465.1 Oncorhynchus keta
CTGTCGCACTGCCGTGCTGGCTCCTCACATTGCCAGCTCCTCTCTCCGGCTGCCTCTGCTTTCCTAGCTGCCTCCACCTGTTCCCATGGAAGGCGATCCTTTCCCGCCAGGATCTCCTCCCAGGTGTAGCAACCCTTGCCGTCCAATACATCCTCCCATGTCCATTCCTCCTGTGATGCTGGCCGCTGTTGTTGCTGCTGCTGCTGCTGTCGTCGCTGTCCTTTACCACGCCGCTTGGTCCGATTGTGGTGGGTGATTCTGTAATGAGGTTCCTCCTCTTCTTCCGAAGAGGAGAGGCGAAACGGATCAGAGGACCAATACGCGGCGTGGTAATTTTCCATGGTACTTTTTAATGCTTTAAGGTACACATGAACAAACTAACAAAACAAGAAATGTGAAACTCAAAACAGTCCTATCTGGTGCACACACAGAGACAGGAACAATCACCCACAAACACACAGTGAAACCCAGGCCACCTAAGTATGATTCTCAATCAGAGACAACTAATGACACCTGCCTCTGATTGAGAACCATACTAGGCCGAAACATAGAAATTCCCAAAACCTAGACAAACAAACATAGACTGCCCACCCAACTCACGCCCTGACCATACTAACTGTTGCACAGAAAATAAAGGTCAGAACGTGACACATACTACTACTACTACTACCACCACCACCATTAAACTGCTGTCATTACCATTACCACCCATCCCACTACTACCACCACCACCATTAAACTGCTGTCATTACCATTACCACCCATACTACTACTACTACCACCACCACCACCACCATTAAACTGCTGTCATTACCATTACCACCCATACCACTACTACTACCACCACCACCACCATTAAACTGCTGTCATTACCATTACCACCCATACTACTACTACTACCACCACCACCACCACCATTAAACTGCTGTCATTACCATTACCACCCATACTACTACTACTACCACCACCACCACCACCATTAAACTGCTGTCATTACCATTACCACCCATACTACTACTACTACCACCACCACCACCATTAAACTGCTGTCATTACCATTACCACCCATACTACTACTACTACTACCACCACCACCATTAAACTGCTGTCATTACCATTACCACCCATACCACTACTACTACTACCACCACCACCACCACCATTAAACTGCTGTCATTACCATTACCACCCATACTACTACTACTACCACCACCACCACCACCATTAAACTGCTGTCATTACCATTACCACCCATACTACTACTACTACCACCACCACCACCATTAAACTGCTGTCATTACCATTACCACCCATACTACTACTACTACAACCACCACCACCACCATTAAACTGCTGTCATTACCATTACCACCCATACTACTACTACTACCACCACCACCACCACCATTAAACTGCTGTCATTACCATTACCACCCATACTACTACTACTACCACCACCACCACCACCATTAAACTGCTGTCATTACCATTACCACCCATACTACTACTAGTACCACCACCACCACCATTAAACTGCTGTCATTACCATTACCACCCATACTACTACCACCACCACCACCATCACCATTAAACTGCTGTCATTACCATTACCACCCATACTACTACTACTACCACCACCACCATTAAACTGCTGTCATTACCATTACCACCCATACTACTACTACTACCACCACCACCACCATTAAACTGCTGTCATTACCATTACCACCCATACTACTACTACTACCACCACCACCACCACCATTAAACTGCTGTCATTACCATTACCACCCATACTACTACTACTACCACCACCATTAAACTGCTGTCATTACCAGTACCACCCATACTACTACTACTACCACCACCACCACCACCATTAAACTGCTGTCATTACCATTACCACCCATACTACTACTACCACCACCACCATTAAACTGCTGTCATTACCATTACCACCCATACTACTACTACCACCACCACCACCACCATTCAACTGCTGTCATTACCATTACCACCCATACTACTACTACCACCACCACCATTAAACTGCTGTCATTACCATTACCACCCATACTACTACTACTACCACCACCACCACCATTAACTGCTGTCATTACCATTACCACCCATACTACTACTAGTACCACCACCACCACCACCACCATTCAACTGCTGTCATTACCATTACCACCCATACTACTACTACTACCACCACCACCACCATTAAACTGCTGTCATTACCATTACCACCCATACTACTACTACTACCACCACCACCACCATTAAACTGCTGTCATTACCAGTACCACCCATACTACTACTACTACCACCACCACCACCATTAAACTGCTGTCATTACCATTACCACCCATACTACTACTAGTACCACCACCACCACCACCACCACCACCATTCAACTGTTGTCATTACCATTACCACCCATACTACTACTACTACCACCACCACCACCATTAAACTGCTGTCATTACCATTACCACCCATACTACTACTACTACCACCACCACCACCACCACCATTAAACTGCTGTCATTACCATTACCACCCATACTACTACTACTACCACCACCACCATCACCATTAAACTGCTGTCATTACCATTACCGCCCTATACTACTACTACTACCACCACCACCATTAAACTGCTGTCATTACCATTACCACCCATACTACTACTACTACCACCACCACCACCACCATTAAACTGCTGTCATTACCATTACCACCCATACTACTACTACTACCACCACCACCACCATTAAACTGCTGTCATTACCATTACCACCCATACTACTACTACTACCACCACCACCACCACCATTAAACTGCTGTCATTACCATTACCACCCATACTACTACTACCACCACCACCATTAAACTGCTGTCATTACCATTACCACCCATACTACTACTACCACCACCACCACCACCATTCAACTGCTGTCATTACCATTACCACCCATACTACTACTACCACCACCACCATTAAACTGCTGTCATTACCATTACCACCCATACTACTACTACTACCACCACCACCACCATTAAACTGCTGTCATTACCATTACCACCCATACTACTACTACCACCACCACCATTAAACTGCTGTCATTACCATTACCACCATACTACTACTACTACCACCACCACCACCATTTAACTGCTGTCATTACCATTACCACCCATACTACTACTAGTACCACCACCACCACCACCACCATTCAACTGCTGTCATTACCATTACCACCCATACTACTACTACTACCACCACCACCACCATTAAACTGCTGTCATTACCATTACCACCCATACTACTACTACTACCACCACCACCACCATTAAACTGCTGTCATTACCAGTACCACCCATACTACTACTACTACCACCACCACCACCATTAAACTGCTGTCATTACCATTACCACCCATACTACTACTAGTACCACCACCACCACCACCACCACCACCATTCAACTGCTGTCATTACCATTACCACCCATACTATACTACTACCACCACCACCACCACATTAAACTGCTGTCATTACCATTACCACCATACCATTAAACTGCTGTCATTACCATTACCACCCATACTACTACTACTACCACCACCACCACCACCACCATTAAACTGCTGTCATTACCATTACCACCCATACTACTACTACTACCACCACCACCATTAAACTGCTGTCATTACCATTACCACCCATACTACTACTACTACCACCACCACCACCACCATTAAACTGCTGTCATTACCATTACCACCCATACTACTACTACTACCACCACCACCACCATTAAACTGCTGTCATTACCATTACCACCCATACTACTACTACTACCACCACCACCACCACCATTAAACTGCTGTCATTACCATTACCACCCATACTACTACTACTACCACCACCACCACCACCATTAAACTGCTGTCATTACCATTACCACCCATACTACTACTACTACCACCACCACCACCATTAAACTGCTGTCATTACCATTACCACCCATACTACTACTACTACCACCACCACCACCATTAAACTGCTGTCATTACCATTACCACCCATACTACTACTACTACCACCACCACCACCATTAAACTGCTGTCATTACCATTACCACCCATACTACTACTACTACCACCACCACCACCACCATTAAACTGCTGTCATTACCATTACCACCCATACTACTACTACTACCACCACCACCACCATTCAACTGCTGTCATTACCATTACCACCCATACTACTACTACTACCACCACCACCACCACCATTCAACTGCTGTCATTACCATTACCACCCATACTACTACTACTACCACCACCACCACCATTAAACTGCTGTCATTACCATTACCACCCATACTACTACTACTACCACCACCACCACCATTAAACTGCTGTCATTACCATTACCACCCATACTACTACTACTACCACCACCACCACCATTAAACTGCTGTCATTACCATTACCACCCCTACTACTACTACCACCACCACCACCACCACCACCACCATTCAACTGCTGTCATTACCATTACCACCCATACTACTACTACTACCACCACCACCACCATTAAACTGCTGTCATTACCATTACCACCCATACTACTACTACTACCACCACCACCACCACCACCATTAAACTGCTGTCATTACCATTACCACCCATACTACTACTACTACCACCACCACCACCATTAAACTGCTGTCATTACCATTACCACCCATACTACTACTACTACCACCACCACCACCACCATTAAACTGCTGTCATTACCATTACCACCCATACTACTACTACTACCACCACCACCACCATTAAACTGCTGTCATTACCATTACCACCCATACTACTACTACTACCACCACCACCACCACCATTAAACTGCTGTCATTACCATTACCACCCATACTACCATTACCACTACTACCACCACCACCACCACCATTAAACTGCTGTCATTACCATTACCACCCATACTACTACTACTACCACCACCACCACCACCATTAAACTGCTGTCATTACCATTACCACCCATACTACTACTACTACCACCACCACCACCATTAAACTGCTGTCATTACCATTACCACCCATACTACTACTACTACCACCACCACCACCATTAAACTGCTGTCATTACCATTACCACCCATACTACTACTACTACCACCACCACCACCACCATTAAACTGCTGTCATTACCATTACCACCCATACTACTACTACTACCACCACCACCACCATTAAACTGCTGTCATTACCATTACCACCCATACTACTACTACCACCACCACCATTTTTTATTTTATTTTTATTTCACCTTTATTTAACCAGGTAGGCAAGTTGAGAACAAGTTCTCATTTACAATTGTGACCTGACCAAGATAAAGCAAAGTAGTTTGACAGATACAACGACACAGAGTTACACATGGAGTAAAACATACAGTCAATAATACAGTATAAACAAGTCTATATACGATGTGAGTAAAGGAGGTGAGATTCTTTAATTTTTTTTTTAATTTTACCTTTATTTAACTAGGCAAGTCAGTTAAGAACAAATTCTTATTTTCAATGACGGCCCTAGGAACAGTGGGTTAACTGCCTGTTCAGGGGGGCAGAACGACAGACTTGTACCTTGTCAGCTCAGGGATTCAAACTTGCAACCTTTCGGTTACTAGTCCAACGCTCTGACCACTAGGCTACCCTGCCGCCCTGACAGATAAGATAAGGGAGGTGAAGGCAAAAAAAAGGCCATGGTGGCAAAGTAAATACAATATAGCAAGTAAAACACTGGAATGGTAGATTTGCAGTGGAAGAATGTGCAAAGTAGAGATGTAAATAATGGGGTGCAAAGGAGGATATATGTATGTAAACATCATTGTCACATGGGATTGAACCTTTGTTAAGTTTTAGCCAAATGTGACTGGTACCTTTTTTCATTTCATTCAGTACTAAGTCCTGCTTATGCATAATGATGATTCCACCTGAGTCTCGGCCCCGTTTAACATTTTTATGTTTGATTCACGGTAGTAAACTTTCTCTATAGCCTGAGGGACACTGAGTATCTATGTCTCCACGACACTATGTTTCCAGTAGGGTTATGGTGTCCTGTCCCTTGACTTTCTCTATAGCCTGAGGGACACTGAGTATCTATGTCTCCACGACACCATGTTTCTAGTAGGGTTATGGTGTCCTGTCCCTTGACTTTCTCTATAGCCTGAGGGACACTGAGTATCTATGTCTCCAGTAGGGTTATGGTGTCCTGTCCCTTGATGTTTTTAATCCATTCTGAATGTGTTGTTTTATAACCAACATGTGAAGAGTTTAGGCCCTGGATATTCCAAGAGCTGATAGTTAGTGATCTCATTTATAAGAGCTGTGTTGTGATGGGGTCTAGTAGAGCTGTGTTGTGATGGGGTCTAGTAGAGCTGTGATGTGATGGGGTCTAGTAGAGCTGTGTTGTGATGGGCCAGGACTAGTAGAGCTGTGTTGTGATGGGGTCTAGTAGAGCTGTGTTGTGATGGGGTGTAGTAGAGCTGTGTTGTGATGGGGTGTAGTAGAGCTGTGTTGTGATGGGGTCTAGTAGAGCTGTGTTGTGATGGGGTGTAGTAGAGCTGTGTTGTGATGGGGTCTAGTAGAGCTGTGTTGTGATGGGGTCTAGTAGAGCTGTGTTGTGATGGGGTCTAGTAGAGCTGTGTTGTGATGGGGTCGAGTAGAGCTGTGTTGTGATGGGGTCTAGTAGAGCTGTGTTGTGATGGGGTCTAGTAGAGCTGTGTTGTGATGGGGTCTAGTAGAGCTGTGTTGTGATGGGGTCTAGTAGAGCTGTGTTGTGATGGCTCTTTTCTCCTGGGGATGGTGGGGGGGTACTGTTGTTTCAGAAGGTGGTGCACGGGACCTCTGTTTCTGGGGTTATGGATGTGTGGGTTGCCAAGTGTTGCATCTTTTACGTCCCCTAGGTTCTGATACTGTCCTGATCAAGATGAACATTATCGTGTTAGTATTGACATGTCAGAGTGGCTTGGTGAACCGAGAGAGATAGAGAGAGAGAGAGAGGAGAGAGAGAGAGAGAGAGAGAGAGAGAGAGAGAGAGAGAGAGAGAGAGAGAGAGAGAGTCAGAGAGAGAGAGAGAGAGAGACAGAGAGAGATAGAGAGAGACAGAGATAGAGAGAGACAGAGAGACAGAGAGACAGAGAGAGAGAGAGAGAGAGAGAGAGAGAGAGAGAGAGAGAGAGACAGAGAGAGAGAGAGAGAGAGAGAGAGAGAGAGAGAGACAGAGAGACAGAGAGACAGAGAGAGAGATCATTGATGTTAACCATCACCACCGCTATATTCACACACACACACACACATGCACGCGCACATGCACAC